>NC_080069.1:8209793-8495025 GCF_949987535.1 Balaenoptera acutorostrata
CGCTCAGCACATGCAGGGCTGCCCTCCTTCTGCAGCTCCTCCACCGAGGCTCTGCTGGCCCCTAGAGAGATGAGTGGCTACCTCGTCTGATGGCCCCGAAGCCCGTGGCAGGACCTGGGTGACAGCCCCGTCACAGACAGATCAGATAGGGGTGGGCACAGTGGGTGCACATCTGACCTCACAGAGACTCTCGTTGCTGCGCCCTCGGGGCCTTGCATGAGTCTGGCTTAGCGCACGTGGGTGTGGATGCCAGGATGTGGCACGCTGACAGCCCTGACCAGGGGCAGAGGCTGGAATAAGACATCCCAGCAGCGGCCTGCGTGGACTGACGAGGAGGATCAGATAGGCCGCCTCAAAGGCCTGATTCCCTTGAGCTCCCCACCCCCAAACTTGGACCCAACCCTGGAGAAAGGGGGAGGGTGCTGAGCTCACTGGGGGTTTTTCCACTACCCAGCAGAAACAAAGATGCTCAGACTAGATGTTCTGTTTTTGCACACTGAGTGCGGCTGAGATTCATACCCTCCCACATGGGTCCACACTCTGTCCTGGCCCCCCTGAGCCCACCAGATGTCCTTCCAGAGGCAGCAATACCTTCATCATAAACTTGCTCAACCCGTGCTGCTACCTTCTGTGGAGCTGGTGTCCTTGTCAACAATTTCAAAGGTTCCCCTTAGCGTCATTGTTCTCACAAGCAGGACATTCTTCTTCTTCTTTATTTGGGGGGGATGATAAATGAGCCAAATACTTATTCCTGAGTGTTCCCAGGCTGTGTGGCCTTGGGAAGGTAAAAGAGAATAAAGCAAGGAGACAAGCTCAGCACTGCGCTGCCCTCCCCTTAGCTTGGCAAGCGCAGCATGGGAAAGCTTCAAGGCAGTCTTAAGGCCAGACAGACAGAAGTGAAGAGTGACGAGGTCCAGCCCGAGGGCCAGGACAGTCACCGATGATCTGTGTGACCTCGTGAAAGGTACTCTGCTCTCTGGGTGTGTGGCTGGGAGTTGGCGATACAACTGGGGTGTGTACATGGGACCTGGGATGGAGACCATGCCACCCAGCTTGAAGCCCAAAGCGCTTTCTCTTAAGCTCCCTGCTGGGCTCCACAGAGCGAGCCACTAGTCAGGCCCGGGCGGAGGGGAACGGCCATAAGAAGCTCACGAGATTTTAGAGCTGGACCTTCAAGGACCCACAGGGGCTCTCCCTGGGGAGATGGGCATTTCAGGCAGAGAAGAGGATTTAGCAAAAGCTCTGCGTTGTGATGGGCACAGGGAGCCCTCAGGGACAGGACCCCTGGGCCCAGTGAGCCTGGAGGTGGACGCCAGGAGGGGAGCTGGGGAAGGAGACCCAGACTGTCTTGTCTCTGTTCTCAGGCATCGAGGAGTCAACAGAGATTTTACCCTGAGTGGTGACAGGGCCACATTTGACCTTTAGAAAGGCCTCACCGGCCACATGCAGGAGGGACTGGCGTGGAAGGGACTGGAAGCAGACAGATGAGCTCCCAGGGTGTGCAGTCATCCAGGCTGGAGTGGGGGGACCTGCGCTAAAGCGATGGAGAACTGGGGGCGCACTTGAGAAGGAGAAGTCAGTGTGATCCCCGCGCTGCCCTCACACAGGGAAGCCTGCGGGAGCTCCGGCCGTCCTCGGCCTTGGCTACGACTCCTGCTTCCCCTGCACTTCAGGGCTCCCTTGCAGGAGCAGAGTCTCCTCCCGGAGATGCCAGGGGAGCTGGCCACCTTAGCGGGAGATGGGAGGAAGGAATGGCAGGGCACCCGGGGATTTCAGACCCGTCCTCTTCTGCGGAGTGTGGAGTCAGGCCGAGGAGCACCAGCCCCCGAGGACGGGCGGGCCTGGCACCCCCATCCTCCCCTCTGACCTGCCCACAGCCCCAGTCCCAGCCCCGTGCTCCCACAAACACGCCGGGCCTGGCTCTGGGTGCGGGAGTGGTGGTGGGTGCTCTCGGCCCTCCCAAGACCCACTCGGAGCAGAAGAAGACATGTCTTGCCATCTGATGACAGAAAACATTGCGCAGTAGAAAGTAGGAAGCAGGAGAAGGACTTTGGGGAAGAGGTGCTCCAGCGACTAGATTTCTCCAGCATAGATGAGACCTGGAGATCTCTTTATGGGGCAGAATGGATTCATTCACTTCTGTTGCAAATGCAATTTGTTGTGCTGGGTGGTTTCTTGGTGTTGTTGACAAGTGTGTGTGTGTGTGTGTGTCCATGTGTACGTATGAGCCAGTGTGTCTCTGTGTGTGCTTGTGTGTCTGTGTGTGCGTCTATGTGTGCGTGTGTGTATGTGAGCACACCTACATCAACGAGCCCCTTGCCTGCAACAGATTTTCTTTTTCGTCTTTCTAGTATAAAATTCTTAAAACAGGGTCCAAAAAGGACTACCCCCCCAAACACTGCCTGCCGGCAAGGTCCAGCCTCCTGAGGCTAAAACGTCAAGGGGTCCTGTCTCAGGGGTGGGAGATGGGGGCACGCTCCCCAGTCACAGGGCCCCAGGGAGCAGCCATCACCACATGGGAAACATCTTTTGAGCACCTGCTCAGGGGAGATTGGCTAGTGGTCCCTCCCACCTGCAATGAGCTGAAAGTATTTAACCAAGAGAATTCATCAAAGACCTTAAAGATAAAACTTCTGACAACATCATACGCCTGGACAAAACCAGCTCCTGAGGCCCGTGTCTCTCTCCAGCCCTTCTCACACCTTTCCCTTCCCTTCATTGTCAAGGGCCTTTCCGATCAACAGGACGAGAAGGACCGCACGTGGTGATGGTGACCCTTTCACAGGCAGGCAGCCTCCGCGGCAGTTCTGACGGCACACAAACAGACGGGAGGAGGGCAGGGTGCACGTCACGAGAGAGTGGCTTTCTGTGCAGGCTGCAAGCAGAGGTTCCACGCGCCAGGATGAATGTGGCGGAGCCATTTGCACGGATGCAGCAAATGCCGAGTTGCACCCACCTCGGTCCACCTGCGTGTCCCGCAAGGGGCCTCGAGGAGAAAGGTGTTAAACCCTCCTGACGCCACCAAAGTGTGACCTTCCTATGAGCAAACTCTTGTGCAAGCAAATGAGATCCTCCTGAAGACCAGAAGGAGGGAGACAGTCACAGGGCCTGTCCCCTCGGCTCTGGGCCAGGAGCCTCTCTGGGGGTGTTATTTTCGCTTCCCGTTTGCGAGTTCTCGGAGGGCACTTGTCTTGGTGACAATGTGGCGTGGAGGACCCTGGGAACTCCATCTGACCAGGAGGGGAGGGTGGGAGCGGGCGCCTCTCACTGGCTGCCCAGGTGGGAGCAGCCTCAGCGGGGGTCAGGCCGCGGCAGAAATATGGGCTTGATGAGCCCCATCCCTCCTCCGCACCTGTGACAGGGCCACCGGGCCCGGTTGTCAGGAGCGACATCTGCAATCTCAGCCTTGACAGCTGGGGGCCACAGCGCTGTGTCCTGCACTGAGCCCCGGGCCCCTCTAGGAAGCGTCTCCGCCCACACTTCTAGGTGACACGAGTGGCAAAGGCCTCCCCTGCGGGGGCCACCTTGCCTCATTCTTGGAGCAGGTCCCAGGAGCACACGGAAAAGCTGCCTTCTCCCCTTGGAAGTCAAACAGAAGCCAATCCTTCCCGTGCCAGCAGCCCCAAACCTTCCTGCTTTGATGAAATCTGATGAAAGCTATAAACGATCTTTGCTCAAGACCTGTCCATTCCACAAAAGCTTGCATGCAAGTTCAGGGAGGTCACAGGCTCCATGAAACTCAGCAGGGGTCCATGATCTCCAAGACTTAGGTCGCCAGACGCAGCAACAGGTGCAGAGACACGCCTGATGTGGGGAGAGGGTCTCCATCCAGGGCCCTGCACCCCTCCTTTTTCCCTGCCACCAAGCACACAGCAGGACCACTGGGTCCCTGGGCTTCTTCTGCCAGGCTTGGGACTCAGGAGAGCCCAGGAGGCAGGTTGGTCTCTACTTGGCCCTGCTCAGCAAAGCCCAGATACAGACAAGGAGCGGCTCTGTACTTTGGCACTGAGATATTATGCCTCTCAGGCAGCCATGTGCTGGAGCCAGTTCACGCTGGTCTGTAAGAGCCAATTGTTAACTTTGGGGGTATTTGTGAGAGGTTTGTTAAGTACATTGTTATTCAAAATTAAAATGTACAAAATTAAAATTACATAAAATATAATTAAATGACGTTAAAAACGGAGGTAATACACACTCAAGCCTCATCACTTCCTAGATATTTTACTCTTGTCTCTGCTCCAGAAGTTATTTATATCAGTTGTACCTGTAGGGTGGACACAGTACAACAGTGTGCTACCTCGCCTCTTTCCAGCCTCCCAGCTCCGTGTTCAGCCAAGTCACGTTGGCGGCTTGAAATCAGCTATGGCGAGAGTGTTTACACCACAGGAATAGGCAAGGGCTACACATCTGGGGTTGATCTGTTGCGCTGATTTTCCCAACTTAAGACAGCGATGGAGAAAATGTTGATAATGTTGATTTCATCTAAAAATATTTGTAGCTGTGAATAGCACCCCCCAAAATGGGGAAAATTTTTAAAGTAATAAAAAACTATTTTCCAATTTAGTAAAGAAGTGGGTCACCATGCAGACTAACAAGTGCAGTTCCGACACGTCTTTGTGGTTTCAGTCTGATCTTACTTCTTGGCATAAATGAAAATATCAGTGAAGTTCATGTGCATCTATTGGCAACCATAGCTTGACTTTGGATACAAGGGTTTGGCAAAAGTCCACAAAAGCATTCTATGGAGAATCAATGGGCTATATGGTATTTATAAGAAAGGGTATTGTATATATTAATGTTTGTAAATTATGCATCATACATCCTTCATACCAGTAAAACTGATGATTAACTTATATGTGTGAATGTGTATATTTGCTTCCCGGAAAGCTGGTGGTTAAGCATGTGCCAGCACGTCCCTGCTCTCAGCCCTGAAGATGCCTATCTTAACCTGACACATCCCTGACAGCACTGACAGGTGCCAGGGAGTCTGCCAGACCGACCGACAGACAGACAGACGGACACCACAAAATAGAAATGGCTCTTTCTCATTAGGAAAAGGAGACTTCAGCCTTTCCCATATAGCCACCCAAATAAAATCATAAAACGGCTTATTACTTTTGGTCCTATCTTCAAATGCAATACTTTTTAATTTTAATTTTTTAATATTTATTTATTTTATTTTGCTGTGCCGGGTCTTAGCTGCGGCACGTGGGATCTTTGTTGCTGTGTTCAGGATCTTCGTTGCAGCATGTGGGATCTTTGGTTGCGGCATGCATGTGGGATCTAGTTCCCCAACCAGGGATTAAACCCGGGCCCCCTGCGTTGCGAGCACGGAGTCTTAACCACTGGACCGCCAGGGAAGTCCCCAAGTGCAATACTTTTTTTAAAAAAATGAATTTATTTTTTAAAAGTCCCATTTACTTTAGAAATGGTAGGAATAAAAAGAATCTTACCATGAAATAATTTTATATTATCTCTGTAACAATAGAGGCTAGAATAACTGTAAAAACAGACAGTTGAAACAGGCTATTTGTCTAACCATAATAGACTCACAGCTGGATATCTCACAATAGGTTGGCCCTCTTGTTAAAAAAATAAAGAAATGGCCTATGCTTTGTACACAGAAAGGGAGCTAATTCTTATTGAGTACCCTCACCATGCATCAAGCTCTTTCCAAAACACTGTCCTGTTTTTGTTTACTTATTTATTCATTTCCTGATGTTTCCAAAAAGATTTGGGGCCACTTATAAAAATAAATATGAAATAATAGGAGAGAAAAATAGACAAAGAAAATCAGACCAAAGGGTAAGTTAGGGCAGGAAAGCAAATTTGACAGGAAGGCAGGTACACAGAAATACAGACCCTGAGATGGACTCCCCAACTGCTAATATGGTTAGATGGAAATTTGGCTCTAAGTGTCCTGGAGTCTGAAGCAGCGGGTGGGAAATGACCCGTTGGAAGAGTTGGCGTCTGCTGCTCGGGCGAAGAGCGGGTCTCCTGGGTCTGGAGTCTGAGAGTAATTCTCCTGAGGCTCCTTTTAGGTTGGTGCTGAGTGCAGTGGTGGGCGGCGGTCTCAACAGCATTGCAGCAACGATGCCACAGTGAAGGGCCTGCCTTGTTTCTTACAGGAGCCTTGTGTCCTTGCCAAGCTGGGTGCCCGGGCCTGATTCAGGAATGTGGTTCCCTGAACAGCCCAGGCACTGAGATCCAGACACAAGCTCTCAGCCCAATAAGCTTGACACAGGGGGAGCACCCAAAGTACCTAGATTTCATGTTTCTCAATCTTATTAAACCCATTTCCTCTTTTGAGAAACCAAATCACACTCTCCCTTTTCAAGATTTCAAGATAAATGTTGTGCATACAAATAAATCTAAGAAGTTACAAATGTGAAATGTGCCTTTTCAAATTACAACGACTCCTTTTACATGGAGAATTGATTCTTCCATGAAGCATTGAATAGAATCTAGATGGAAATATTGTGTCCTCCTCAGCTTCAATTCACCAAAGAATTAGGGCTTTGGAGTTTAATTCTTATAACATTGTGATGTGCTATTATCAACAAATAAAGAAATGAGACTTAAGGGTGTAAGTCCCCTACTGAGATAGGTGAGGCTGGCAGTATAGTGTGAGGTCAAACAGTTGTTATTTCAGGAAGACATTTGGTGACATGCCTGAGGTCCAACAGCCAGAAAGCGGCAGGACTGAACCTTGAACTTGGGCCCTCCGTTCCACAAGCCCAGGCATGCAACCTCTCAGCTATAGGACCTCTCAGCCACGGCTGCTTTGTCTCTCTCCTATGCCCAAGTCCCTTCCCCTGCCTTGTACATACAGCACACTGAGATAAAATTAAATAATCCTTCCTAACCATCGGACTTGGTGAGTCCAAATATTTCAGGGTGGACAGATCCTTTTGGGAATCTGATGAAAGCCATAAATGCTCTTTGCGGAAGAATGCATGCGTCCACAAAGTTCAGGGAGCTCACGGATCCCGTGAAACCTAAGAGGGGTCTGTGGTCTCGAGGTCAGAACTCCTGACTTAATCCATTAAACACAGAGCTACTCATACCCGTGCAGACACACGTGAACATACTCGACCATCCCCTGCACCTGAGCGATCCTGAGAGGGTGAGCCTCTTTAAATTCTGTACCCTCGGAGCCCCACTTGCCTCACCCTGGTCCTGGCGCAGCAGCCCAGGTAACAAGGTGTGCAAAGAGGCCAGCAGGGAGTGGCCTTGACAAGGCACCTGAGATAACTTCTTTCTACCCCCATGGTTTTAGGAAGCATCAGGCCTTTGGTGAGGGGGCACCCACAAGCCACACAGTGGCCCATGGGGAGCCGAGGGGCCATGGCAGAGCCTCCGTGCGCCAATCATCTCGTTCAATTTAGTTCTCACTTCTGTACCTGGAGCTGGGTGCAACTGTTCCCGCTTTACAGAGAGCTAGGTCATTTGCTCGACCCTCCCAGATCCCCCGTAAGTGGCAGAGCCTGGTCCCAGTGCAGGATTGGCTGGCCCCAAGGCCGAGCACCTTCCTCTGGTCCACTCTGCCTTGCAGGAGCAGAACATGCTGAAGACCTAGTGACACCCCACCTCCTTCCGCAGGGGCCCCCGTTAAAGCCCCGCTATGGCCATGGTCCCGGAGTCCACTGTGACTAAGGGTGATCGTGAACTCTCACATGCTTTTCCTCCTTCCAGCTTTCTTCCTCATGTCTTAAGCTTAT
Organism: Balaenoptera acutorostrata; assembly: GCF_949987535.1. Classification (NCBI taxonomy): domain Eukaryota; kingdom Metazoa; phylum Chordata; class Mammalia; order Artiodactyla; family Balaenopteridae; genus Balaenoptera; species Balaenoptera acutorostrata. Next base: position 8,217,515 of record NC_080069.1, read on the forward strand.
TTGCATTCAAGAATGTGTCCTTGTTTCTCTCCCTCAAGAACCACTCCACAGGGAATTCACCCTGCGCTGGGCACTGTTCTGGGTGCTGGGACCCAGAGGGGAGGGAGGAAGGGCCTGGTCCCTGCCCTGGAGGAGCCCAGGTCCAGAGGCGCAGCAGACCAGCAAGCAAATAGCCCTACGCCTGTGCTGGAGGCCATGGGGACACAGGGATGGGTTTGGGCACTGGTGGCAGAAGAGAAGACATTGGTGCTGATCCTGAGAATCAGGACAAGCGGGACTTGCCTGGATGAGGAAGGGGGGAGGGGCCCCAGTCAGAGGGCCCAGCAGGAGCGCGGACCCATGGAGGAGGTCCAGAAGCAGTGAGAGAGCCGGAGATATGACAGGGAAGGGACTGTAGGCCCAGTGGTAATCTCCGCTCTTCAATTTTGATCTTCATCTAAGTGATGTGATTTTCATCTAAACGCTATCTCCCCACAGCTTCATAATTCTTTCTTCTTTCTCATCTGCTTCCGCAGCGTTTCTCTAATCTGGCTGAGATATCACCTTCGAACAAGGGCACACCTGCTCTGCCGGGCCTGTGGGTTATGCGTGTATGTGTGTGTGTGTGTGTGTGTGTGTGTGTGTGTGTGTGTGTGTGTGTGTGTGTGTGTGTGTGTGTTGGGGAGGTCAGGCTTCTCTGTCTCCCTGGTACCTTTCCAAACACCTGACCCTTACAAGCAAGGATGTCGCCCCTGGTGGTCTCATCTGAATGCTGCAGATTCTAGGGCAGTGCAGGAGCTGGCTCTTCAGGAGCCCCAGTCCGGCTCTGCATCCCTCTGGAGATGCTCTGCTCACGGGAGAGCGCTGGCCAGCACAGCTCACTGCTGCTTGGCTGACCACAGATTCTGTGGGGATGGCTGAGCTCAGGATGGCAGAGTTCATCGGGTATTCCATGCCGGGTCTGGGCCCTCCCTGGCCTCCACGCTTGGCCTCCTACTTCCTCACCGGTGAGGGGCCAGTTGTGGGTAGCTAGGCATGTGCTGGGGGGCCCAGGAGCCTGAACCAGCGCAGTGAGCTCTGCTAGGAGACAGAGGTGGGGTATCGGCCCTAAGTCCCCTGACACAGAGTGAGGGCTCAAAAAATGTGTGCTGCATGAAAACATAAATGAGTCATGAGAAATACCACGCGGAGAGGGAAATAAGGAGCTTTCTGGGAGTAAGGTGGGGAGCCGGGAGAGAGGATGGCAAAAAATGCAAGAGGCTTGCTGGGTTCCAGAATGCTCAAAGAGAGAGTGGGACCCCCGGGCCATGGAAGCCAGTTTTCCTAAGCATGCTCAGGTTTTGACCATTTCTGCTCCAAGGCGGGATAAGCATAGTTTTGTTTTGTTTTGTTTTTTTAGCTTTTTACTTTGGAATAATTTTAGGTTTACAGAAAAATTACAAAGATAGGACAGAGACTTCCCATAGATCCTTCACCCAGCTTCCCCTAATGTTGGCTTCTTTCCTAACCATGGTACATTTGCCAGAACTAAGAAAGGTACATCAGTACAATGATAGTCATTAAACTCCAGACTTTATTTAGACTTCACCTATTTTTCACTAGTGACTTTGAGGTTGTTGTTGTTCCAGAATCCAATCCAGCCCAGATGTGAATTCTGGATTTAGTTGTCATGTCTCCTTCCTCTCCTCTGATGTGTGACCGTTTCCCCATCTTTACTCATTTGTCATGACCTTGACAATCTAGAAGGTCAAATAGTCTGTAGACTGTCCCTCAATTTGGGTTTGTCTGATGTTTTCTTATGACTAGACTGGGATTATGGGTTTGAGGGAAGAATAGCACACAGGTGAAGTACTTTTCTCCTTGCAGACAAAGTTACGCAATAAATACAATATGTCTTATCCCTGGAGATGTTAACCTTGACTTTGTGGCCAGGATTCTCCACTATAGTGTTACCGTTTTTCCCTTTCCATACACTCTACTAAGTCCAGTTCTCACTTAAGCTGAGGGGAATCAAGCTCCCTTCTGGGAGGGAGGAGTATCAACATATGTTATATGGAATTCTCTATAACTACAGAAGCACGGTGATAACTCTTTAGTTCATTGGCAATGTGGGCAGTTGAGGCTAAACACAGTGATAAACACAGTTAGGAAATGACTAGAAAAGTTGTCAAAATCCTAGAATTTTTAAAATCCTTTCAAAATATGTTGTCAACTGTTCTTTCCTTTTCACAGTTGGCCAGATAGATCTCTTAGCCCAAAAGGCCATCGTTAAACCTATTCCATCACCCTACCCCCAAATGTCTGAAAAATGGAAAACCTTATTTAAAAAAAAAAAACAACCCAAAATGAAACAAAAGCAACAGCCAATCGTTGACCTTGAGCCAGACACCCCCGCGCATCACCGCTGGCCTCCATCAGCTCTGCACCGTGGTACCTTTACTCTCGCTTATAGGGAGGCTCTTGCCTGGAGCCCACAGCTGCCGTGAGCGCCCACGCATCTCGCCACCACCCGCCCCAGCCTCCTCCTGTCTTTCCTCCGTGGCACATTCACCACCTTTTCCAGCTTAGAAAGCCTGAGAAGCAGAATCTACCCTGGATGGATGAACTTTTATAAATCAAAAAACTCTCTAAAACAGAAATGAACAAACAACAGGGCAATCTGTTCATAACTGTGGCTCGGATCCTAAGAATGTCTTCTCTCTCCGCCCATAACCCCCATAGTGATGTTCCTGCCCGGTCTCCCACCCACAGGCCTCCGGGCACTGTTGGCACCGTTTGAGGAAATGAGATGTTCGGGAAGGCGGAGACTGCATCTTACCTTGGCAGTGCTCAGTGGCCGCTCACCATAGCTCTGCAGGTCCCCGCGCCTTGTGGGGCAGTGTCCTTCCAGCTACAGCCAGCAGCTCGGAAGCAATCCCAAAACAGGAGCCCATCCCAGGTGTCTCAATCAGTTCAGTAGCTCGTAGCTTCCTGCTGACGATGGCAATCACCCGGCCGAGGTGGGAGGCTCCCCGGTCTGTGGTCACAGCTGCCCCCAAGGAGCCCCGCCCCTCCCGCCAAGCCCTTCAAAAGCTTCCGTGGGCTCACTGGGTCCAGGAAAAAGCCTGTGAGGCAGGACCACAAGCAGCTGGTCTTTGTCTGGGCCTGGGCCACATCGGTAACAATGCCCCTCTGCCACTGGGAAATGTTCTCATGGGGTTTTAACAACACAGATGTTGTTTTTCCTGCAGCAAGCCTGGCAGAGGCAGTAACCTCCAAGCTAACTCTGCAAGGTATTGCGCTCTGCTTTGCAGCGTTTGTCTTCAAGGCAAGAAGGAGCTTGGGCTCTGCTGCCTTGTGCCATCTGGGTGAGCAGGGTGGCCATTCTCCCAGGCTTGCTGGTTTTTTCTTGTCTTCCAGATAGTCCTGATGATACCTAGCCCATGGGATACTAAGAGCACAAATGATAGAATGAGTGAGAGGCGGCACAGAATTAGCTAATTCCCTTGTTTCTAGCACCCTAGCCAGTCCTTGATTTTGATCTCAGAGCCTCTTCAGTTGTGCTATTTCACTCAGCTATGAAAACTCAGAGGAGCAGAGAATGAAGCAGGTGATGGGGAAGGACCCTAACACCTAGAGTGGTGAGGTGCTGTCCTGTACCACACCGGCGGAGGGACCAATGGGACCAAGAGGGTTGCTGAGATGACCTCTGGAGACTTGCTGGTCCAGCCAGACATGGTGAGCCACTGGTCACCTGCTTTCTGATGCACAGACAGAAGGGAGCCAATGGGTGGCCTCCTCTCCTGCCTGTATGTCTGGGAACCTCAGTGAGGGTGCGGCAGGGATAGAATTCAGACAGGTCTGCTTCTACTCCTGCCCTGGGACCACAGTCCAGAATTTCAGCTTCCTTATGGAGTTTCTCTCCTTGGATTTTAGGACTAAGACAATAATTCTCTGTGAGCTCCTGGTAGGAAAGAGCTTTTGGACAGATGTTCATGGCATCAGCAGCGGCAACATGGAGCTCGTGGGTTCTAAGGCTCCTTGGAAACAGTCTGCTTCATTTCTCCCAAAAGGTTTTTTGTGAGAATAAATGGATTAACGTATAAAAAGTCTCTATTACAGTACTTAGCACGTAGTGAACTCCAAATAACTGGTAGCTGATGCGAATATGCCTAATCTAAGTCCCAAATCTGATCTTTTAAAAAAACTGCTTTGTCTTCTTCCATCCTTGAGAGCAAAGGGCCCAGAACAGGGCCCAGAACCAGCTGTGCTCAGTGAATCATAGGTGTTATTATTTTTGTATTCACTTCCTGACACCTGAGAGTTGGACCTAAACATTTAAACACAAGTTCAACGACTCCCAAGCTTATGATTTAAAAGTTACTATTTGAGATGAGATGATTCAGTCTTGTTATTTCAATTCAGTTAACACAACAAACTTTGGTGACTGTTCGCTCTAAGCACACACCAGAGGCCGGGGATACGGATATAATAGGCACGGCTCTCCTCTGAGGGACTCAGTCTAAGGAGCCTGGGAAGGGGTCTGGTAGACAGACAAGTATCATGGGATGTGGTAAGCGCAGCCATAGACGCCTCAACAAGGCACAGTATTAGAGCAGAGGCAGGAACAATAACTCCGTCAGTGATTATTGGGGGGTGTTACCAAGGAGACGGCTTTGAACATGGTTTATCACTAAGGATCCTGCAAATTCTCAGAGGCAGACACCTGGGTTGAGTCTTTTACTAACCAAGGGTCCAGTGATGCTGTCTGAATTACATCTAATTTTTTTTTTTAATCTGTGGGGTTTGAATCTGTGAGTTGTGAAGAACTTTTATATACTTGGACCCAAGGATATGGAGAATACAGCAGGGAGCAGGAAATCCACCTTTCTAAAGAGAAAATCCATTTCCTCAAACTCCAACTGATCTATTCAAGGTTAGGGTGAGAGGGAATGTGAGAAGTTTGCAGGGAAGGGAGTTCAGGTAAGCTGGTTTTTACATGATCTGGGAAAAAAAAAAACTTCACCTCTCTGTCCACCCCCAACAGACAGGGGTCGGAAAACAAACCGAAAATGTATTCCAGCAGCCACTCAGAAAAGAACAAGGAAATGACCTTGCTCTTGAGTTTCAGTTGTCTAAGCAGAAGTGAAAGTTACTTTCTGCCACTTTCACCCTGACAGAGTCATAGAATCCATGAAAAAGGCAGGGGGAGGTAGGGGGCGAGGCAGGGCAGAAGATGGGCAGCAGCAAGATGTGTTAGGTGAGGCTAGGGGTGTCCTTAGAAGAAACTTTTGTTAGAGAACCCTGGAGAGGGCTCCCAGGGCTGCGCTGAGATTAAACCCCAGCTCTGAAACCCCCAGCTCGGTGTTCAGCCTCGCTGGCTCCCCCATTTATTTTTGCACATTTAAAGTGATTTATGCAAAATTCGGAGCTATCCTTCTATGTGTTTGCACCAGCCTTCTGACATCAGTACATTTCTGAAAAAATCAAAAGCTGTGGGCAATAGAATATTTGAAAGGAAGAAACATTGAAATAATCCAGTCCAAGATTCACTTAGGAATGGTTGTATGAGAAGCTGGTCAATTTCCCCCTGAAAAAAACAAGTAGAAAAACCAGATAAAGTTGTTAAAACCCACCATTTAAAGGCACTGGAACATGACCAAAGGCAGAACAACAAATTGAGAAGTGTTTAATCTTGAAAAACTGCTCTTGCATCAGAATGGCCATGAGTCTGTGGTCTTCTTGCTTGGAGTTTCTATCCCTCTCTCCCACACCTTAGCTTGGGTGATGAGAACCACAGCTTTATTCGTGGGAATGATGGACTTGTTTGAGGGCTGTTAGTGAAAACCAACAGCCAGGTGGAGGTGACAGATCTGATCTGGAATGGGGAGGTGAAAACCTGCCGCTTATGGGTTAAAAGGTCATGGAATCAGTTCAAGACCAAAGTGAAAAATTGCAGCTTTTCTGGCTTGAGAATATAACTTCTGTTCAGAGTGGCCTGCAGATCACCCAGGAATGTAATGGGGGTAAATCCTGGAAGTAAGTTAAGACAGCCCCCAAAGGGCTGAAATAATAAACTCCCCACATGTCCCTCACTGACTCCTAAAATACACACGAGTCACAGAGACCAGAAAGAGTCCAGCAAAAAATGAAAACCAAAGGAAACCTAAGAACTTACTGTAGATTTGAATTTGTTCCTCCAACCATACACAGCTTGGGCAGTGGAAGGTAGAAGGCTCACATGTTCAGTGCTGCTGAGCATAACCTCTCTCCAAATTAAATAGTGCACAAATAGGGAATACCCTTAGGGAGCCAGACTAAAAAACAAAGTAAATTACTAAAAGTAAAAACTACACAGTGATATCAATGGCTGCACACCATGGAGGAGACCAACTTTGCAATTCAAGTGCAGAAAAGTTAATAAAGCAAAACACATCTTTCAGGCAAATGAAACAGAATTCAGATATAAAACAGAATTCACTGCAATGTCCAATTTTCAGCTAGAAATTACTAGACACACAAAGAAACAAGAAATTCTGACCAGAAAAAAATCAACATTATGATGCCACATGGATCCAGATGCTGGATTTAGCAGACAAAAGCTTCAAAGCAGCTCCTATAGTTATGTTCGAGAAATTAAAAGAAAATATACTCAATGAATTAAAGGAATTTATGTTAAGAATGTGTCAACAATAAGGGAATCTCAACAGAAAAATGGAAGTTGTAAAGAAGAATCAAGTGGAATTTCTAGAGTTGAAAACTACAAAAACTGAGTATTTGTTTTTCTCTTTCTGACTTACTTCACTCTGTATGACAGACTCTAGGTCCATCTACCTCACTACAAATACCTCCATTTCGTTTCTTTTTATGGCTGAGTAATATTCCATTGTATATATGTGCCACATCTTCTTTATCCATTCATCTGTCGATGGACACTTAGGTTGCTTCCACATCCTGGCTATTGTAAATAGAGCTGCAATGAACATTGTGGTACATGACTCTTTGAATTATGGTTTTCTCAGGGTATATGCCCAGTAGTGGGATTGCTGGGTCATATGGTAGTTCTATTTTTAGTTTTGGAAGGAACGTCCATACTGTTCTCCATAGTGGCTGTATCAATTTACATTCGCACCAACAGTGCAGGAGGGTTCCCTTTTCTCCACACCCTCTCCAGCATTTACTGTTTGTAGATTTGTTGATGATGGCCATTCTGACTGGTGTGAGGTGATACCTCATTGTAGTTTTGATTTGCATTTGTCTAATGATTAATGATGTTGAGCATTCTTCCATGTGTTTGTTGGCAATCTGTGTATCTTTTTTGGAGAAATGTCTATCAAGGTCTTCTGCCCATTTTTGGATTGGGTTGTTTGTTTTTTTGATATTGAGCTGCATGAGCTGCTTGTAAATTTTGGAGATTAATCCTCTGTCAGTTGCTTCATTTGCAAATATTTTCTCCCATTCTGAGGGTTGTCTTTTTGTCTTGTTTATGTTCCTCTGCTGTGCAAAGGCTTTTAAGTTTCATTAGGTTCCATTTGTTTATTTTTGTTTTTATTTCCATGAAATGACATATTTAAAGTGCTAAAAGAACTGTCACCTAAGAATTTGCTATCCAATAAAACTATCCTTTAAAAAATGGAGGTGAAAGAAATACTTTTCCAGATAAATAAAACGGAGAATTTGTTTCTATCTGACTAATACTATGGAAAAAACTAAAGGAAGTCGTTCTAACTGAAAGAAAATTATACCAGATGGTAACCAGTTGACAAAAGGAAATGAAAAGCACTGGCAATGGCAAGCATGTAAGTAAATTTAAGAATATATAATAATAAAAAAAGAATACATAATGATATATTATCTTCTCTTAACTTAACAAAAACATATGATTGCTCAAAGCAGAAATTATAACATCACACTGTGGGTTTGTAGCACATATAAATATATACGCCAATAATAGCACAAAAGAGGGGGTAGTGAGAAATGGAGCTACATTGTGCAGAGTTTCTTTTTTTTTTAATTTTATTTATTTATTTATTTTTGGCTGAGTTGGGTCTTCGTTGCTGCTCGCGGGCTTTTCTCTAGTTGAGGCAAACGAACTACTCTTCGTTGTGGTGCAAGGGCTTCTCATTGCGGTGGCTTCTCTTGTTGCAGAGCATGCGTTCTACGTGCACGGGCTTCAGTAGTTGTGGCTCGTGGGCTCAGTAGCTGTGGCTCAAGGGCTCTAGAGCACAGGCTCAGTAGTTGTGGCGCATGGGCTTAGTTGTTCCGCAGCATGTGGGATCTTCCCAGATCGGGGATCGAACCCATGTCCCCTGCATTGGCAAGTGGGTAATTAACCACTGCACCACCAGGGAAGTCCCCAGAGTTTCTTTTTGTCACCAAAAAATCAGTATTAATTTAAAGTAGATTGTGATAAATTGAAGAGGCATACTGTAATCAGTAGAGCAAACATTAAGGAAAGAAACTGAAGAAAGTTAAAAAAGTAAAGAGGAGAAGTGATCTCAGCAAGTTAGCACACTAGGAAGTCCCAATGCTTGTCCTTCACACACACATACACACACACACACACACACACACACACACACACAAACTAATAAAGAACTACACACAGATGAAATAGTATAGCACTGGCAGAGCTCTGAATGAAAGAAAGAACTTGCAGCAACTCAGTGGGGCACAAAACCCAAGGATGACTGCATAGAAAAGCGTAGGAGGCGTCTTCCTGGGATCACCCCATCCCCCAGTCTGGTACAACTCAGTGGCAAGAGGGATGCCCTCAGCAGGACCTTCCCACATGGGGGAAGGGAGATCAGGAGGACCACAGCAGCCCTTGTCACCACTGAGACACCAAAAGCTTTCACCACTGAGGACTTCCACAGGGTTTGCTGACCCTGACCCCAGCAAAAGGAGATGCTTGGAATCCATACTACGGCGTCTCCCTGGAGAAGAAGCCACTGCTGTGCTCCCTGCCTTGAAAGGAGCTGCCATTGCATCCCCCCGGGGCCAGAGCTGCCGTGTCCCCACTCCATCCTCCCCTCTCCAAAATAGCTGTACCCCTGGCCAAGACCCTAGCTCAGAAGCCACTCTGTATACACTTGACATTGGCACCACCAGCACCACAGCAAGTTCACTGTGCCCTGAACCTCAGAGCCATAGTCACTCCATGTGTGCCTGCATCTTGGACACCAGTATCATTGTCACAGCAAGCATGCCTGCACCCTGGATCTGGAGGCCACAGCCGCCCTGCACATGCCAGACCTGGTCCTATGACCACGGCACACACGACTGCACCTCAGACTCCAGTGCCACCATGGTAGTGAACATGCCTTCATGCCAAACCCAGCACCGAGAGGGATCTTCTTGACCACAACATCCTCCTGTGGGGAATAAAGAGAACCAGAGCATCCCAGCAGCCTTCTCCAAAGAGGACCCCAGCCAACTCTCACCACCACCAAAAACACCCACTGAGGGTTCAGCATGATGGATAAAATAAAGTATACTACTGTATCACAGAATTTCAGAACAATGAAGTAAAGAGAATACCCATCCACAGGCCTCCAGAGAGAAAGACAGGGGACAGAAGACCAATGACCAAAATACAATAGCTTTGGACTCCTCAAAGTAATCATGGAAGCCGGAAAATAATGGAACAATGTCTCCAAAATTCTAAGGAAAAGTTATCTCCAACTTAGAATTCTGTCTTAAGCCAAACTATTAATTAGGAATGAGAGTAGAATAAAGACATTTTGGGGCATTCAAGGTCTCAAAACATTGGTTCCATGTTGCCTTTCTCAGGAAGGGACTCGGTGATGTGCACCATTAAAACGAAAAAAGAAATCAAGGAAGAAAAAGACTTGAGATCCAAGAAAGAGAACAGCCAAGATGAGAGAGGTGAAAAAGATTCCCAAGAAAATAATGAAGAGAAATCTCAAGAAAATAACTGTGATGCAGGCTTAGGAACAACCCATGCATTTTGGAGTAGGTCAGAGGGCTCTGGGGGATTTCTTCAGGAAGGTGATACTATCATGTTGCCCAATATGTTCGAATGTATTAAGAAGAGACTTACACAACTAGGGACAACTAGCTTGGAGGGTTGAATTAATGATAAACACACAGATAATGAAGCAAATGAAAAATTAAGTCAATTATATCCAGGGAATGTTTATTATTGTGTTTGAAAAAAAAAGTATAGCATACTACATGGCTCAGCTGTGAGTAGAATTTACGTAATCATAATACAGACACTGAACACTTATAAAAATTACATGGCTCTCCTGGAGAGATGGTGAGATAAGAAGGGTGTGCTGGAGAGATTGAAAAGAGCTAAATTTGCTTCATAATAAGAAATCAAAAGGTCATGTCTGAAACTGAAAAAAATCAAGAAGTAGCAATCTAAACATGCTACTGATATCTGGCGAAATGGGGGTAAATGTCACAAGCATCTGCTGAAATTTCTGAAAGTACGGGCTCTGGGGAGCAAAAACGAGCAGGCAGCCGGCAGAGGCAAAGGAGCCCTTTTTTCATGACAAGCCTCTCTGAGTCTTCAGACTACATACATGTATGACCCTGAGAGACACTAAAACTAGATTTTTTAAAAAAGGAGAAAGAGAGAGAGAGAGAGAACAGGATGACACAGGTTATGGGGCGGGGGGTAGGGGGCGGGGGAGAACTTCTGTACTCACAGGTGGACTATTGCCCAGAAGCAAAGGGAGATTCTGGGACGGCAGCCCTGAAAAAAATCTTGAGGCAGCAAGGAAATGTGATTTTTAGCAGTCATCCAGAAGTTCACCAAACTGCAGTCTTATCCCTAATCCTTGGGAACTCCAATAGGAAAAGGACTTGTTTTTTCAGAAATAGCTCCATTCAAAACTGGAGAGGGTACAGGGCCCATCATTAAGGTTTTGAAAGTCATAACCCCTGGGCCCTAGAGGAGGTGCCTGCAGACAAAAGGCCTGGGAAGCACACAGCAATGGCTTCCAAACTTTTTTTATTGTGACCTGCAATTTACGTTACAACCCAGTACACACATGTAAATAACTAAATCCAAAGTTTCACCCCAAATTACCTATTCTTACCTTTCATTTATTCTACTGTGTTCTATTCCTATCCCTTCCCCTTTCTTCTGTGTGCTTTGTTTTATTTCATTTTTTAAATGCTGATTTTGACCTACTAAATTACTACCACTCAGACATCAAGCTTACAAAGCCCAAAACACTGGTGGGAAACATCTCGAAGGGACTTCTGTGAGTCTGGGAAGCACTGGTCCCAGAAGGGAGAGCACAGGGGCAGCTAAGAGTTAAAATCTCAGTGTTGTAAACTTGTTGGCTGTGAGATTCTAGCTGCATCACCTAACCTCCCGGGCCTCAACTTCCTTGTCTCTAAAACTAAGATAACAAAACCCAGCTCTTCAGGTTCTAGAGACGACAGGTCTGCAGAGTGCCTGGCCCTCAAAAGGCCCTCAAAGATGTTCTTTTCTTATAAGTCAAAGGCACGATGCCCCAGTAACATAGACCCTTATGAGCGAGTCCTCACGTGTCCCTGAAATAGCTTAGTGGTCGAGACCTTGGCGTCTGGAGCAAGACAGTCTGGTCAAGCCCTGCAACAGACATTTAAAGCACAGACAACTGGGGCAAGTTGCCCGACCTAGCTGGGGACGACAATAATACCTGTCTCTTAGGGTTTTGTGAGGATTCAATGAGCTGACATAGACAAAGCATTCTGAATGGTTCCTGACCCGTGAACGTCGTGTAGGCGTTTACCAGTATCACTGTGATCGTGTTGGCCGGACACATGAAACGAGTGACAGCGAGGCAGTCCCCACGGCTCCCGGGCGGGCATGAGCCTGGACGTGTGGCGTGTCCCCACGGGCACAGCTGCACTGTGGTTTGCAGTCAGAGACTACGCTGACAGCGTTAAACCTTTGCACTTCCTTCTCTTAGGATGGCCCGTTGTATCCACTGCCTCCCAGATAAAAATTGGCTGTCACAGGAAGGCTCTCCAGGCACTTGTGAGCATGCGCTCTCCCAGCCGGGAACCTCACTGCAAGTTGGTGTTTAACGGTTCCGTTCCTGGCTAAGGCCCTCCCCAAGGCCCCTGGCCTCACCCTGGAGGTGAGGAGAGCGTGGCTATGTCAGAAAAACTTAGCGCCGGTTCCACCGCTGACGAGCAGTGGCCTTGGTCAAGTGACTTCAGTCCTCTGATTTCTAATTTTCTCCTTTTCAAAATGGGGTAGCGATCTCTAGTCTGAAGTCGGGCTGTTATTAAGAATAAATGTGAACGTTTGTACAAAGCCCGACACACAGTCAGAAAGCCCGTTGCCTCTCCTTATTCTGAGTAAGAAACAGATTCAAAAACCAAGAGCCTCTATTACCATGACCTTCTCCTGCCTGTCTAAACATGGGGGCATCCCTGGGTGCGGGCTTTGCTGTTTACAAAGCATGTTTATGATCGTGATCGTACTTTGAGTTCTCAACAGACAGCCCAGCGAGAGAGAACTCCTCACCTACTTCTTACAGATACAGACATTGAGTGCCCAATCCACGCGGCTTAGCAGGGCAGCCCCAGGACTCTGGCCCCTGTCCTGCACTGACTTATTCTGTGCCTCTGGACAAATGGCTGCAGGACCCTGAGCTTCACCTACAAATTCCAGGGAATGGACTTGGTGATTTCTGAAGTCTCCTAAAGTCTGTGTATTCTGTACATCTCAGAGTTCCGTGGGTGGAATTAGTTCTTGGCTGAACTGTGTCCCTCAAAAATTCGTATGTCGAAACCCTAACATCCAGGACCTCAGAATGTGACTGTATTTGCAGATAGGGCCTTTACAGAGGTGATTAAATTAGGATAAGGTCATTAGGGTCGGCCCCAGTCTAATCTGACTGGCATCTTCATAAGAAGTGGAAATGTAGACACACAAAAAGAGACACAGGCCGTGCACATGCACAGAGGAAAGGCCACGAGGACACAGGGAGAAGGAGGCCATCTGCAAGCCAAGGAGAGAGGCCTCAGAAGGAACCAACCCTGCTAACCTCTTAATCTTGCACTTCCAGCCTCCAGAACTAAGAGAAAATAAACGTCTGTTGTTGAAGCCACTAGTCTGTTTTACTTCGTTATGGCAGCTGAGCAGACCAATGTCACTCCTGTGACATTCAACTATGGACGGCCCCAGGCTAAGCGCTGTTGAGGTTAAGTTGACCACCACCGTCTGAGTCACTAGACTAAACAGTTTGGGGCAATCTGTGGAAGATCATGGAAGTTGTTGTTTTTAGCTTTGCTTTGGTGTTTGTTTCGCTGGTTTCTATGTGCCTCCCCAGATTTCCCTTCCCTCTTCTTCTGGTAAGAGGTGTGCTGCCCGGTCACAGGGAAGGGCGATGGCTCCTGGCCATAATACCCACCTTTCTGACAACAAAGATTGGCCTGCGGAGAGGTCTGGGGCCCCAGCACGGCCAACAAGAGCACCCCTGGGGTGGCCGTGCAGATGATGGTAATGACAGCTGACTTTGATGGCACGTTGCTGGGGTCACCTACTGTTTTTAGCCCTGTACAGCTAGTATCTCCTTGAGCTCTCAGACAATTCTATGAGGTGGTTTATTTTCTCTTCCTTGAGAGGCTAAGTGACTTGCCTAAGTCACAAGGTTGTAAAAAGGCTGAGCCAGGATGGATACGCAGAGAGTCTGGCTCCGGCGCCCGTGCTCTCTGCTGAGGACACTAAGCTGGGACCACTGGTGGGTGTTTTCTCACTGCACAGAGGAGGCCTGTTTGGAGTCAGAGAGGCTGGGTCATTCGGGGTGATTGTGCCCAAAGAACAAGGCAGCAGACATGCCATATTTGAAAACCGAATGGGAGGCAATGGGATAATATTGGCCTCCTCTCTTCTCCACGGGCTTCCTCTGCCAGCACTGAGAGGGGACTGGCCCCTGGGTCCCCTCGAAGCCCCTCAGCGTGAGCTGTTCCCTGCGGGACCCTTGGGCAGGTCGTAGCTCACCTGCCCCCCGGCAAGGGTAAAGATCCCAACTCAGCCGACAGCCCCAGGTCCCTCCTTAACTGGCCTTCCTGCCCCTCGGTTGCAAAGGGAGATACTGTTACCCACCAGATAGAGTGCCCATGGGCTTTAACCACGAGCCCACGGTCTCCTATCGGGGAAGGAGCAGGTGCTCATTAGGGACCCCCATCGTTTTAGCGCAGCTGAGACAATGGCTCGCCTTCCTTGAATTGCTAAGATGTTTCTCTATCCCAGAGTTCACCGACCCTGCCTGTATCACCAGAACCCAAACCTACACTTTTCACACCTGGGCCAAGGGTGAGAGCCGCCTTGCAGAGTCTCTGGGGCACCCTTTCCCAGGGGCCAGCACCCTCTCTGTCTTCTAAAGCTCCCTCAGGAAAAGGGCTTTCCCCCGCCCCGGGAATCTCCGCACACCGGGATCCGAGGCCTCGGAGGGTCTGAACTGCTCAAAGCCAGGCCCCCAATCAAAACACCCAGCACCTCCATCTATGAGGGCTTTGGGCTGGGGCGGTGTCCGCTTGCCTCTACACAGCCACTGCCCCCTACGAAAGAGGGAAAAATGCCCGAGCAGAGAATAAGATGTCCAGAGTCACTGACACCTCAGTGGACAGTAGTCTGCGGCTGCGTCCCTACTGGTCAGCTGACTGGGAGCCAGGCTGCGGATCCAGGAGGTAACGGATGTGGATTTTGTGCTGAGAAGCGGGAACGGCCCCAGAGCCACCTGCAGAGGAAGTTTGGGGTCAGCACTGGGGTGCTCACGGCACTTGGGCGGGGATGGGGGTGTTTGAGGGCGTTTGAAAGGGGATGGGTGGGTGGGAGGTGTGTAAAGAGCCCTGGAAACCTGCGTCCACACCTCAGGAGATCTTCACCGTGTGTGAGCCCCTCTTATCTGCTCTGCAGCTCGTGCCACGCTCCGAAACGGGGTGCCTGACTATCCTCACCTCATCCCCACTGGGAGTCAACCCAGGGTCCCTGACCTCACATGTCCAAGACCAGTATCTCAATTTTCCCTCCCAGACCCACTCGTCGCCCAAATCAATGAATCAACACCACCACTGACTCTGTAGCTCCATCCAAAATGCCCAGAAGTCACCCTCTCCATCTCTTTTCCCCAGTCACAGTGGGTCCTATGTGCTCCGTTTCCACGAGATCTGGCACCTGCCCGCTCACGGCCACCCCAGCGCTCTCACCCCGCACAAGGCATCACCGGCCTGGACGGTGGCGTTCTCTGGACACTCCCCCGACCCCGGTTCTCTCCCTGAGTCACCCTGTTTTGTTTTCTGGATGGTACTTATCCGTAAGTAAAGTTACCGTGTTGATCGGTTTATCTGATGGTTACTGCCCGTCCCCTTCGTTGACTAGAATACAGGTCAGCCCCACAAGAACGGGCCTTACTGTTCTCGTCTGTCACTGCGTCCCCAGGGTCTCCAGCAGTCCTTGGCACACCGAAGGTGCTCGGTCATAGCTGCTGAATGACTGAAGAATCCTCATCTGGGTCCTACCGTCCCCATTTTCCAGGGTTCAGAGAAGGCAAGAGATCTGCTCGGGCTGCCAGCTGGCGAACAGGAACGCCAGGACTGGATCCCGGGGCCCCTGACCCACAGGCCAGTTCGCTTTCCTCTCCAGTGCGCCGCCTCCTAGAAAACGCTTCCCAGACCTCCAACCCACAAGCCCACTAATGACCGGCTTGAGCTGAGAGCAGCTGTTCCGGGAGCTTCAAACCCTGAAGGCTGAGCTGCCGCAAATCAGACTCTCTCTGTAGTTTAAAGAGAGATCAGCAACGTCTGCAGCTTGGCGACTCGGGGCCCTCCCTGGACCCCTGAGGGGCCACCCCGGCCTGCCGTGGTCACCCCTGATGGGACACGGCTGAGCCAGTGGAAGGGCTTTTGGGGCTGAGTGCCCAGGACGGTCCTGGGCCCCACGCAGGACAGTAGCAGAAGCTGAGACCAAGCCTGGTGACTCAGTGGAACCCAGAGCAGGAGCTCGAAGGCCCAGGGGGAGCAGGGAAAAGGCACAGGCTGCCTGGGTCTTTGGGGCCTCAGCCCTCCTCCCAGGCTTCCAAGAGGGGGATCGCCCCTGCTCTGCCCTCAGTACCCTCCACTTAACTCATTTCTTTCCCCAGACTCCGGTCCTGCCTCAGCCCTGCCCCACATTCCAGCTTAAAACAGTCTCCCAAACAGGACACACGGGAGTTTCTAGCCTACTCGGGGGCCTACAGCCAGAGCGGCCTAAGTTCTCGCTCACCTGCTTCAGCATTGGGAGGGACCACCTCCACACACAGGACTGAATTCCAGGCCCGGAAAGGTACGGGGTAGGGCACCTCTTGCATGGCTCTGCCCCTGCTCGGCTCACACACATTCCAGACCCCCAGGTGCAAACACCTCAGCCCCCTGGGCCTCGAGGAAAGGTGGGGCAGGTTGTGGAATTTTCCCAAGTCATAAAATGGAAAACATTTTAATGTCCCGAGCTCAGCAGCCAGGTTCCCATGCAGGCTGAGGGGCACTTAGGGAAGTGCCCACTCTCTCCTCGGCCTCTCCATCTGCAGAAAGGACAGAGCAAAGTTGACCCTTCGCTGATTTCCTGCAAAAGGAGATGGTATAATGTACTACCCTCTTTTAGTTCCTGAGAAAAGAGGATTGATCACACAGGCCCTTTAATGACAGGGGAGAGAGAGCCCCTGCTGTCTTTCTTTAAGTCAGTGTCAGGGAGGCTAGTGGTGGCCAGACCACGTCCCAGGTGAACTAAGCGAGCCACGTCGACTCGTGCCTAGGACGGGAGAGGACAGACGACCCAGCTCTCAAACTACCCACCCCATCACCAGCGGCCCATCTGGGACACTCTGGCATCCCTGGCTTAGTTTGTTGCCTTCCATTTCTTCTTTGGCAGAGGAAACTAGACACAAGGGTTTATAAGAATGTGTGCTCATTCATTCATTCATTTGTTCACTTATGCAAGCATCATTGATTAGTCACCCTCTGTGTCCCAGTCCTGTGCTGGCATTGGGAACATTTCCAGGGATGGAAATGAATAAGACACCACCCCTGACCTCGCAGGCTTGGAATCTATTAGGAGAGACAGACAACAGGTTGGTGACCTCAGGGTGAAGTGTCAAGAGTAGCATTTTGTCTCGGGTGACAGGGAAGCGTAGATGAGCGGTACTGATTCAGGTTAAAGGGGTGGTTACTGGGGAGAGGAAAGAGGGTAATAGAATCCACAATACACGTCGGGAAAGATTAGAGAATCGATGTATTCTAGGGCCTGCAAATAGGTACATCAGACCAGATTTATTAACATCTTCTCTACTCCCTTCCAACACTTAAGTAGATCATACAAGTGTAATTATCTAGCCCAGAGCCTAGTGTTTTGCAGGTACTAGATATGTTTGCATGGGCATGGTGGTATGTGAGCGGGTTTTAGAAAGCTAATGGTTCTTCTGAAGGCAAGATGTCTTTTGTAAAGACATAATGCAGAATAAGATGTTTGGGTTTTTAAAAAATATTTATTTATTTATTTATTTATTTTGGCTGCACTGGGTCTTAGTTACAGTATGCAGGATCTTTAGCTGTGGCATGTGGGATTTTTTTTTTTTTTAGTTGTAGCATGTGGACTTCTTAGTTGCGGTATCAGGGACCCAGTTCCCCAACCAGGGATTGAACCCAGGGCCCCTGCATTGGGATTAAAAGTTTGGATCACAGCTGTATTTTAAACTTGGCTTCTGCCTGATTTCTTTTGGACTCCATCTGATTTCTCTTAGACTCTGAGTCCCATAAGACTGCATTGTTTCCATAGCTGGACTTCAGGGTAAGAGGGGCCAGTTGGGCGGGCTTGGGTGGGGGGAGGATTTTATAGTTCCTCTAAGATGCTGTTCTCTCCCAACTGCCAATGCATTATTTCTCCCCCTTGGAAAACTTCAAAGATAATCCACCCCCTTCAGCGTACGAGTCCTGACTTGAAAGGATGCAGAAGTGTCCACAGGGGAAACTGGCTTGGAAAACTGAGGTCAGGTCCAAGGAGAACAGGGTGGGTCCTACAGAGAGAGAGCATAGTGAGTCTGCCTCACTCGGGGTGCGCCAAGGCGGGAGGCACTCGCCGCAGAATTCCCAGCCCCAGGCTGACCTAACCCTTCTTGTGACAGCTAAACCACCTGGCCTGCATGGACCACGGCCTTCCTGAGGGGCAGGGGGAAGAGTCAGGCTGTTAGGTGGTCCTGGCAGTGTCCTGGTCACTCCCATAGCTCATGACTCCGGGATGCCAGGCCACTGAGGAAGAATATATCCCACCGTCTCAGTCCATTCAAGCTGTTCTAAGAAAATAGCTTATAAACAATAGAACTTTATTTCTCACAGTTCTGGAGGCTGGAAGTCCAAGATCAAAGCACAAGCAGATTCGGTGTCTGGTGAGGGCCTGCATCCTGGTTCATAGCTGGTGTCTTCTTGCTCCGTCTTCATGGGGCAGAAGGAGCGAGGGAGCACTGTACGGTCTCTTTATAAAGGCACTAATCCCATTCATGAGGGCTCCACCCTCATGACCTAGTCACCTCCCAAAGGCCCCAGCTCCTAACACCATCACAGTGGGGATTAGGATTTCAACATATGAGTTTTGGGCGGGGTACGTTCAGACCATAGAACCATTCTGAATATTTTCCTTCTCTTCTCTTTTCCTCCTTTCTTCTCCTCCCCCTCCTCCCCCTCCTCCTCTTCCACTTTCTCCTCTTTCTTTTCCTCTCTCTCTCTCTCCCCCTTCCCCCTTCTCATAAGCCTATGGCATCATCACAACAACCATTTTCAAGGAGGGCTGATTCTGTTTCTAAACATTTTGATCCTATAATGAAGCATTTACCTGAAAGTGACTCACAGGGTGTTCTGCAGAAGTAATTTCTCTGTGTGTTCACCATCTGTCACCTGTCCCTTGGTTTCCCACATCCTTGAGAGCATTAGTAGGCCCATCTCAGGGTGCCTCTCCCTGTCTGCTGCCGGTTCTGTCCTTGGACCAGAAACAGTCCTAGTCATGAGATGGTAGTCAGGGTAGTGGCAGGCTGCGTCCCCGCCAGGAAGTGCCCTGAGTCTGTGCCTGAGGACTGTGGCTGAACCACAGAGTATGTTGTTCTGCTCCGTGCTCTGTCCTCTTTTCCTCGTGTCAGGTTCCAAACAGAGCTACTTCATGTTCAAGGAAGACAAACAAGGCAGCTAAGACATTCAGGAATCCTGCCAGCTTGATTGTTTCTTATTTGCTCATGCTGTGGTTTAGGCTAGAATGAGCAACACGCACGACCCTTCTCAGATGGGGCACAATCAGAGAATCAGTTGGCGCACAGATATGGTAAAAAAAAAACCATCATTTATTGGGTTCCTACTCTGTGCCAAACTTCTGTCAGGCATTTTATAGGCATTGCTTCTAATCCTCACAACGACCCATAGTGGGAGGCATTGTTACCCTTGATGTGTAGGTGAGGAAACTGAGGCTCAAAAGGGTTAGATATTTGCCCAAAGCAGCCCAACAGCAAGTGGCAGAGCCAGGATCAGACCCAAGGTTCCCAAAGCCCGAACTGGGCACTCAGTATACTTCGTCCCCTCCTGGCTGGTCAGGATGGGGTGGGAGAGAAAGTGTGTATCCCATTTGCTTCAACTTCTATGGGGACAGTCAGTTTGAGTTGATTTGGGGAGAGCAGTGAAGTATAAGGGAGATTAGGGAGGTCTGTCCTTGCAGTACAATTCTTGGAAAGGGGGTGAACATGAAGACCCACAGACTGGTTTCCCCCAGAATCCCTCCCCAGTGATGGATAACAAGCATGCCGTTATCTTTTTTGACTTGGCCCTGTTTCTGCCTCTAAAGCCCATGCTTATGGTCTAGGTCTTCTTAGTGATAGAAAGATCAACTTTATCCCTGTATGTGACAACTTCTCCTGACACCCATCCTTGGCCTCTGTATCATTAGAGATTGGCTGGTGGAAATGAAAAGAATAAAGTCATCAGCCACTAGGAGCACTGCCGAGTTCGTGAAGCAACTGGGAATCGGCCGTGCTTCCATCAGGGGCAGACTTCTGCGGCAGGCCCTAGACTTCCTCATCCTGCCTTCTGGTCCGGAGCACCTCACCCCACCCCACCCGCCAGATTAAAGCAAGGCAGAGAACAAGCAGGCGCTACCCAAGATATGGGGGTACAGCCTGGCCCGTGAGTGTCTCACCTGCTGGCTCTCACCCCAGCCTCATTGCAAACCCACAGGACTCTTTCTCTCTGTCTAGCTGGCCTTGACCTCTTGCTGACCCAGACTTGAAGTATCTGCCAGGCCCTCCCACTTTGCAGCTTCTGGTCCTGCCTTCTGCCCAGCATGATACATTCTATTCGGTGGGTGGGGAGGATCATGGAATCCTGGGTCAGGAGGTGCCAGAGCTTGAACCTCTCATTCCAGTGATTTGACAAAGGTCTAATTAGTAACAGAGCAAGGACCGGAGCCGGGATCTCCCAGTTCCTATCCAAGGCTCTTTCCATCGTTCAAAGGAGGTGAGATGATGCTTAGAAGAATCTAGAAGGCTCTCCTCTGACCATCAGGGCTGCTTCACCTCCATCATTAGTGGCATCGTTTCTGCTTTCCTTCCAGAGCTGGGAGTGCCAGGGAGGCCTCATTCCAGCTGTCACTCAAATGTGCTGGTGCTGGGCCTGGAAATACTCTGCAGCATCTTCTAGATGGTGAGTCTTACAAATGTCCATAAGATAAAAGTGCAAACTCTGCAGGACAAGCCATGGTAGAGAGGAGAGTGACCGGGTGACAAGAGTTCACACTTGCGGGCAGTGTCCTGGGCTTCTTAAACAAACCAGCAAGCCGGGCCTGTAATCAGGCCCACCCTCAATGTTCGAGAGGTCTAAAGCCAACACATAAATGGAGGCCCACGTGCCATGTGTCCAAATATTTGAGAGTTGTAAACGAAGCTAACAAACTCTTAGACAATGTTTGTTCTTTCCTGTTGCCTGGACAAACATATCTTTATAACAACCTCAAAGGCAGGTTTCAATTCCAAATCCTTGGACTCCTGGAACGCCAGGGGCAGGGAGGTGAGGTCTCAGCCCCACCCGTGGCCTTCCCCCTTTCCTTTCTGACCTGAGGGCCCTTGCGCTTATGCAGGAGAAGCCCCATCCTGAGAGTCCAACCTTCACCCACACTCCAGAGACCAGGAAAGAGGCCTGCACAGGCCCAGATGCTGGCCACTTGGGCAGGAAATTCCTGGATCCTGGATGCTTAGAGCACAGAATAGGGAAGGAATGGATTTGGAGTGGGCACGTTCTCTGGCCTCATGGCCCCCTTACCTGGAGGAGGCCCAGAGCAGGGCTCTCTAAAGCGTGGGGTCCAAGGCAGGCCCTCTTGCCCATGTATAAGGCTAGTACTACTAAAATGATTTCCATTTTACAGATGAAGTAACTATAACTAAAACTTGAGGGACGCCATACAGACACACGCCAGTCACAGAGGAGCTAGGGCTTCAACTCGAGCCTGCCGGCCTTCAGATCCCCTGCTGTGCCCCTTCCCCCAACACCGCTCTCCCCGCGGTCCAGCATCCCCTGGGAAACGCAGTGAGCCACTCCCTGCCAGGCTCTCAACAGTTCTTGCCGCTAGCAAGATGGAAACAATCTCTTTATTGGTCTCCTTTCCTCCCGTCTTGTCCCCTCATCCATCCAGGTTTTCTAAGACACAATAGCCGTGACCCTCATCCTTCTTAACCCCCTGCCTTCAGGGTCATGTTCAAAGACCTCACCTTGGCCCATCATGCCCTCTTGCACTCTTCCTCTCAGCCATGGTCAAGCCCCTTCTGGCCTGAACACACCCTTGCAAATGCTGTTCCTCTCCTGCCACGCTCCTTGTCAGGCCTCCCCGCTGCCTCTCCTAGCCAGCTCCCTCGTCCTCCTCAGCTGGGCTTAGACGGCATCTGTCACCTGCTCAACTCCAGTTCTAAGGTGGATGCTCTTTGTTCATTACTTCCTACACCAATAAACAGCAGGCACCGCACCCGATACTTAGCACCGGCTGGTACAGAGCGAGCTGCCCATAAATGCTCATTGACCCCCCTGGGCTCCCTACAGGATGGCAAGCTGGTCCCCACGTCCCTTCAGTGCTTCTGCCTGAGTCAACCTCTCCTGAGAGATAAGGGCAGCAGAGAGCCATTATCCTTGCCAACATCAATGCCTCCAAATGACAAACACTTCCTGGATCCTCTTAAAATGCCGGGTCCATGATGGAAAAGTCCCTCCCAAAGGCAGATGGTAGAAACTAGAGGACTCTGGCCGGGGACCTCGAGCTCTAATCGCTCCCTGGAGCAGGGGAGGGTGTCATCACCCGCCGTGTCTTCCGGAAATAGAGCCAAACAGAAATTTCTTCTTTCCTTCCTTCTCTCATTCAATGAATGGGGACCAAATTTTCATCACCAGGAGGGATACACAGGAGCCTCAGACAAAGGAGTTTGTCCCTGAGTAGTTTAAAAAGGCTGGTGGGAACAGGTAAGACTAATTTAGAGAGTGCTTTGTGCTGTGGGAGCTGAAGACAGCAGAGACCCATCCCAGGTGTGCATTCTTTGCATTCCCTGGGGGAAAGGCGAGTCCTTACAATGGTCTGCCAGGTCCATGGGATCTGCCAGCACCCCTGCCCTGTCACCTCCCTGGCATCATCTCCCACAACTCTCGTCACCCACCCCTCACCCCCGCACCACACTCCCGCACGAAGCACCCCTGCGCAGGCACGTCTGCCCACAAGGTGCCTTCGCATTGGCTGTTCCCTCTGCCTGGAACACCCTTCCTCCCCTCACCTCCTGACCAACTCCCTCATCTCCTTCAAATCTCTGCTCACAAGTCACCTTATTCACGAGGTCATCCCTGGCCATCGCACATGGATCGAGCGCATTGTGGTTACTGAGGCTGCCTTGCCCATTGCTTGGAGGGACCACGGGGTCAGCACGGAGCAGAACAAAGTGCCCTAGATTCGGGGTCAGACCAGCTGGCTGACTCTGAGTAAGCCCCTAACCTCTCCAAGTTCAGTGTCCTCACAGGTAAGGTAGGGAGAATAGTTCTTGAGTGCCCTATTTCACAGGACTTCTGCAGGATCAAAAGAGACAATGCCTCACTCATCTTGCCTCTTGAAGATTAAATTGGATCCATAGGACTGATCCAAAAGGCAACTTTAGAATCGGTGTGCTGTCACCAAGTCCAGACTCACTCTCCCAGGCTCGGCCCAATGTTCCCTGATCCAAAGGGCCACTGGAGGGGAAGACCTCCCAGGTGGCCCGGCTGCTCTGGGCTCCAGCCCAGCCTCACAGCACCTCCTATAAAAGATAGCTCCATTCAGAGCAAGAGACATCAGGTAGGTACCCCGAACACAGGGCCATCTTCTCTTTGTCATAGTGTTTCTTTTTTTCTTTTATTTTTTAAATAAATTTATTTATTTATTTATTTATTTAGACTGTGTTGGGTCTTCGTTTCTGTGCGAGGGCTTTCTCCAGTTGCGGCGAGTGGGGGCCACTCTTCATCACGGTGCGCGGGCCTCTCACTATCGCGGCCTCTCTTGTTGCGGAGCACAGGCTCCAGACACGCAGGCTCAGTAGTTGTGGCTCACGGACCTAGCCACTCCGCGGCATGTGGGATCTTCCCGGACCGGGGCACGAACCCGTGTCCCCTGCATTGGCAGGCGGATTCTTAACCACTGCGCCACCAGGGAAGCCCTGTCATAGTGTTTCTTGACATTGCTAATTACAAAAACTATTCGCTGCAGAAAATGTAAAAAAACTAATGCAAGTCTGTAGAGGAAATGTAAATCCTCTGTTACTGCGCCATCCAGAGAAAAACCACAGCTAATATTTGCATATACCCTCCCAATCGTTTTTCTACACATATAAAAGAATTAGATATTATTAAAATTAAAGCTTTCATCATGTCTTATTTACTTTGACATTGGATGTTCCAGTCTTATTTATTTAGCATGAGATCATTAGCATTTTCCTATGTCATCAAATTTTTGTTGAGAATGTTATTTGGATGGCTACATGCTATCCTGTGCTAGAGCACGAGCTATAACTCAGTTGACCCCGTCACATGGTTAGGCAGTAGACTTGAGACTGTTCCAGCAGAGATCAGGCTCTTCTTCCTCGTCTTGCTCATCTCTGCCTTGCCGACTCTCCTGGTCCTCATCCAGGCCTGTATGTACCAGGCAGAATGGGAAGCAGGGGGCAGAGACCCTGCCTGCCCTGGACAGGCTGCCTGTCTGCGTGAAGACAGAAGACAATGTACTCGCAAGAAGCAGGAGCTCCATGCCGAATGAGGGGCTGGGAGGGTGAAGACGGGAGAGAGCATTTCCAGATGGGGTGGGACGGCTCCACTAAGGAGACACTGGAGCATATGCCACATGCTGGGGCCGGAATACACTGGTGAGCAGCGGGGCAAACGCTGAGTATTCAGCCAGGGTTGTGTGGCCAAGGACAGCCAGCCCAGGAGGATGCTGAGTTCCCGAGTGGGACCACGTCTTCTGCCTGCAGACATGATTCCTGCCCCTCAAAGCCTACAGCCTCGGAGGCAGACAGATACTAATCAAATAGCTTCACAAATAAAGATAAAGCGACAACTGGCCCAGGAAGGAGAGGATCACCTAGGTTCCTTCAGGAGGCAGAAGTGCGGCCCGCCCCGTGCCGGAGGAGCAGGTGTAGAAGGACCTGGAAGAGCATCGGTCTGGAGAGCAGAGCGTCAAGCTAGGCCAGACCCAAGAGGTAGGCAGAGCCAGACCACACGGGCCCAGTGGCCATGCTGGGTTTTGGTCCTGGAAGGGATGGGAGCTGTTGGGGGGCTGTAAGCAGAGAGAAGCCAGGATCGGCTTTCCATGCTGCAGCGTTTGCTCTGGCTATGGAGGAAGGGCTGGCTCAGGGGAAGAGATGGGGAGGCAAGAGTGGGTGCAGGGCCGTGAGCAAGGGGCTGGTGCTGGAGCTGGGGCGAGCCCACGTGAGCCAGGGCAGTGGCACAGGGGATGGGAAGAAGTGGAAGAATTGGATCCATATTTAGGAGCTAGAGTCCAGAGGTTGGGTCAATGCTGTGACTCTCCAGAAAACCCCTGTTCGAGTACACTTGCTGGTTTAGCACCACCAGCCCGTTCGCATGAAGAGGTGCTCCCATTAGTGGGATGCCTCCTTAGACAAAGTCCTTAGCGGACGTCCTAGAGAAGAGGGAAGGAAGGAAGTGGGACAGGGCCCAGATGGGGAGTTGCAGTGAAGGACACGGGCACCAGGGGGCAGCACAAGGGTCTCAGGCACAGTGGGGGCCGAGTCCCACAGAAAACAAGGCCAGCCACCTTGGGTCACGTCACTTTGCAGTGTGTACACCTACCCTGGAAATAACGACGCCTGCCCTGCACCCCCAGTGCTGTTGTGAGCATGGCAGATGAGATAACTTTGAAGGACCCTGAAAACCCCAAGAGTCTGGGAAAAGAACTTGGCCATGTCTAGGCTGCCGCAAGAGTAAGGCAAACTTCCAGTAGTCAGCCCTGGGGGACAGAGGTCCCAGGAGGAAGCAGAACACCCCTCACCCCCTCCCTCCCCTACCCCCATCTGAACTGGAGTCCCCTGTCTGCCGTCAGAACTGATCCTAAAGGCCAAGCTGTGGTTAGTGGGGGAAACACACGGTCTGGGGCAGGCCCCCCTGGGCTACTCCCATCTGGTCTGGGAGACAGATCTGGAAGAACGTCTCTTTCTACTTCTCCTCTCTGAGCCTCAGTTTCCTCATCTGTAAGCTGGGGGTGCCCACATCTGCCCCACCGAGTGGCTGTGACGGTGTTGTGGCACGTGCTAGGCGCTCAGTATGGGCCTTGCTGCTGGCAGCTGGAACTCAAGCCGCTGGTGGGTGGAGTGTAGGCTCTCAGCCTGCCGATACCGCTGCAAGGGGGTTCTCCTGCCCCCTCCACGTAGGCAAACTGCTGACAGCGGCGAAGCCACGTGGCCACGTTTGGAGGAAAACTGCTTTGGTTTCGGTTTTCTGTGTTTTCGTTTTGCTTTGTTTTTTGTTTTTTTAAAGTCTATTTGGGTTTGGTTTCGTCTAGGGTTTGGCCATCGCGTGTGCTTTGTTTCTACTTGCCGCAGGGCGGCTGCTCTGGTTCGGGTCCTGGCCGGGAACGAGCCTCTGGAAGGGCTTTAGGACCCGGCGCGCGTCTTCTGGCCTGGCGCGTCCCCGTCCCCGGAGCCGCGGGCGGAGAGACTTGAATGAGAGGCTGGAGGGGATCGCGACTGAAAGGCTCGCGGTGGAATAGCTCCGCCGTCGCCAGGCAACCGCCCTGACGCAACGCAAAAAAAAAAAAAAAAAAAATCCCTTAAAAAAAAGAATAGTGCTGAGAATTCCCAGGAGCAAGAGAGAAAGGGAGGCAGAAGCCGGCTCAGCCTCGAAGCGGGGCCTTGGGCTGCGGACGAGCGGGGAGCCCGCGTCGAAAGGAGGAGGCGGGGACCTCGGTGACACCCCTGGATTGGGCCTCGGAGCGCCCGGGAAGGTGGGTTTGCGGCAGGGCGGGGACGATCCCAGGTCTGGGGGCCGGACCGGGGGTGATGTGTCTGTGGCCGGTGGCACTGCCAGGGGAGGGGGCTCGGGGCGCCGCAGGTCCCCAGAGCTGGCAGTGGCGGGGAGCAGCCCAGTCCGGGGCTGGGGGAGCACGGACCCCAATGCGCCCTGGAGCGGACACCGCCCCCCCCCACCAGCCCGCAGGAGATGAGGTCCTGCCTCACCCGCTCCTGGGGGCTCGCTCCCCTCAGGGGGAGTGGAACAGCTCGGCTGGACTCCCATCTCCCATATCCTGGCTGGCCCCTTCCAGGGATAAGATCTGGGTGGAGATGTGAGGTTTGAGGTCTGAAAGGGAGGAGCCCCACTCAGTCTCTCCGGGTCTACTCCCAGACCGCTGGTCACCTCCAAGCCCACCTGGTCCCCTCTGCCTACTTCAGGCTCAACGATGTGGTTATTCCTGCCCCAAGGATGCAATCCCTAACTCAGGAGAAGTGACCCAGGGCACTTGGGCCCGAGGGTGCTCTGAAAGGCTGAGGCCAGTGTGATCAGAGGGAACTGTACAGCCAGAAGGGCCCCGGGGAATGAGAGGGTCAACCCTGCGGCTGGGCACCCAGGTCACTGGGAGAAGGCGGGAAGGTCTGTGGCCCGAGGCCAGGGGGCAGGTGTCTCTGTGCACCAAGTCGGATTGGCTGTTCTGCTTTTTAAAAAATCCCTTATTGCTTGTATCTTTTTTTCATTCCCTGTCCCTCCGGAGAAGATCTGGAAGGTGGGTAGGTTCCAGGTCGGTGGATCACGGCCACTGTCTTAAACCCATAGGCGCGTTCTCCCAGATTAAGTTTCCACCAGCTCCCAGCGGTTCCTGGTGAATCCCAGGTGGAATGAGCCCAGATCCCACCAACAGGGCAATCCCCAAAGTGCCCGAGGGAGGCGTGGCTCTAAAGCAGCTTCCTTTCCGATGCCCCAGAGACAGTCCTGCCGCCCAACAGGCGGGATGGAGAGTGGAGAGCTGGGCAAAGTCCAGGGAGAGCAGAGGTGGCCTGACCGCGTCTGCAGGGTGGGAGCTTCTGCTAGCGGAGTTTTAAGGGGCCTGGCAAAGCAGCCGCAAGCTGTTCTCAGAGTGCATGACGATGAGGGCTCTTCTTTCCTGAGTGCCCTTGCCAGTCAGGCACTGCTTGAGAACCCTTCACACCCGGCGGTCATTTGATTCCCACAATCACCCTTTGAGGGAACATTATACCCCCATTTTGCCAATGGGTCTCCGAGAGATTCAGTAACTTGGTGCAGCTCATGGGGCTGGTGAAAAGAGCAGAGAGATTCAGCCAACGTGCTGACTCCTAAGGCAGTGCTCTCAAAGGAAGGCTGCTTTTGGACATCTGAGCAGAGAGGCCAGAGAGGGGGAAGAAACCAGTCAGACCCAGACCAAGAGAGCTGGGGGGCGGGGCTTGTCCTGTGACCTGGGGACATCCCTGGCACCTCGAGGGCCCTGGGGAGCCAGGAAAGCAGCCAGGCTCTGCCTTCGACCTGGCTGGCTTCAGCCCTGCTCCCCTGAAGCCGAGAGAAAGAAGGGTCCTCCCTCACCCCCCTTTTCCTCCTTGAAGACCCCCAACTTCTCATGCACTCGCTCCTGTCTTGTCCTCCCAATTACATGCATGGGTTTCCACTAAATTAACAGTCCCACCTCCGTGTCTACCCGCTTGGTCTCCTTCCAATATGGACTCTGGCAGGGAAGTAAATTAAGGCAGCGCCTAACTATTGCTGAGAGACATCCACCGAGCCCCAGGCCAGCGAGGACGAAACTGCTTGTCGGGCTCCTCACCCACACACGCAGGCGGCTTCCTTCAGGTGAATTTTGCCCGTGGACAACTCCCTCAGCCCCACAGGAGCGTCTGGAATTCCCAGAACCCTCTGGGAGCTGCGCTCTCCCCGGCAATCGCTCTTTGCCTGCCTGGGGCATAGAGCTATTTGCAAAGGTCGAAGATGAATGATAATCGGAGCAGCTTGCTCCCTGGCTTGTAGACTAGGGGGACAGAGTTCTCACTCACGAATCGGAGACCCTCTAGGATTAACCAGGATGGCTCTTAATAGGCGCACGTACCCTGGGATTTGGACTGGGGTGAGGAGAAAGGAAGGAAAGGCAAATTCTGAAGAAGACCTCGAAGAGGCGAGCATGGGCTAAACGGAGGGCAGTGGGCATGCGGACCCGGAAGGATCTGGAGGTGGGCAAGGGGTGTAGAAGGAGCTTTGCCATCGGCCTGTAGAGTTTGAGCCGCCACAGGGGGTCAAGTTGCCGACAAGAGTTAGGAAGACTGCAAATGTCAGCTTCTACGTGGCTAGGACAGCTGCCCTGGTGCATGAAAGCCCGGTGCTTCCCCACTCTGCCCCCCAGCCCCTCCACACTTGTCTCTGGAGAGGTGTGGGAGCGGAAGGAGAGAAGAGGACAGAGAAATGGAGAGGAGAAGTTACAAGTGTGCACTGCCCCACTCCCGGCTCCTTTCCTCCTGAATGCTACCCGACAGTCCCCCCCCCAGCTATGCTCGCCCATGAAAAGCTCCTTAAGGAAGGGAACGCAGAGCACAGCAGCTGGCCTCCCTGCGGGTACACCCCTCCAGGAAGGTGGGGGGGCAGCGAGCTCCCCAGCGTCAGGGGCCGCTTCACACCTGGCCCCTGCCCAGCAGCCTTGGCAGAGCCCTGGGGAGGGGTGGGGTTCAGCTTCTCCCAGGGCACAGACTGAGCTCCCACTTCTTCAAGGCCATCTCTCCAGTATGGCCAGAAATTCCCCTCGGGTATCCTGATCCACATGCGGGAGCTGGTCGTGGGTTCCCAGAGACTTTGTCATAGGGCTCATCCCTTGGGACCTGGAAGGCCCAGCCCAGAGCCGATTTCCAGGTACATAATGGGCCCAGACGGTGACCTCCACAGAGGCCACAGCTCAGAGCCCACTGAAGGCTGAGCTGTGTTTCCTCATTCCAGGAAGCCAGCAGGGCCTGAGTGTGAGCCGGGCACTTCAGCCCCAGAAGGCCAGCTGGGGTGGTCCAGGGTGATGAGTGTGCAGGAAGGTTCCAGATCAGGATCCTTGAGCGGGAGGCCCCTTCGGGCCCTGGTCGCCCCTGTCCATCATCAAGTTAAAGTGACACTATCTCCCTCGTCCTGTGAGCATTTCCATGTGCCTCACCCAGGGGACACCGCCTTACTGTACACTGTCCTACTAGTTTGGTCCAAACTCTCAGGTTCTGTTGTGTTGTTGTTTGTTTATTTGTTTGATGGCAGCCACTGACAACTTTGAGGAAGGTGAGAGCAAACCTCCCTATCAGGCCGGATGGAAATAAGCCTCAGACTGAATTCTGCCACACACCTAGACATTTTTTGAACACTGTTTATTTGCCAACGGGTCCAGCAGAGTTCAGACGGCCTGTTCTGCGGTCTCAGTGAAGTCACAGCCATCTGTCTCTCTAGGAGCCCCGACCATACCTCCCCCCGAGGTCTCACCAGATGCTTTCACTCTGCTCCTTCAAGAGTCAAGAGTGTCTCAAAATTCGTTTGGCCCGCATATCTTGAATACCTCTGTTTTCACCTAGGAGAATGCGCTTCTAACGTTTACTCTGCACATTCTCAAATGTCTGGTGCTGAGCGGTAAGAAAGACAGCCAAGCACTTCCCAGAGCCCCCTCTGCAGAAGGGACCCTACACCAGGCTGCCAGTGCCAGCCGGGGTTGGGGTGTCCCTCGTTGAATGCGGCTGGCTACAGCTGGCCCGCTGATACCACACAGAACATCTCATGTCTGTGAAGGGTTTTAAGATCAATCATTGACATCCCACCAAGGAAGCAAGACAATGGCCCTGTCCTCAAGGAGAGCAGTGTCTGATCAGAGCTGCCGACGAGAAAAGACCACTCGTGCAGCCCAGAGTCCTGGACAGACAACAGAGTGATGTCCTGCGCATTCTGGAGTGCACAGAAACGTGTGGGCTAACTTTAGTGGTTCTGCAGCCAAGGAGAGGTCCAGCCAAGTGCTGTCATGGGCAGGAGGTGACCGTCCTGTTAGAGGCCTAACTAAGAATTCACATACACTCTATCTCATCGGATCCTTCCAAGGCTTTGCAGTTGATTCCACTATGATCCCAAGGTCATAGAATTAGTAAGTCGCCGGGCTGGGCTATCAACCACGTCCACCAACACCCAGCCCTGCCCCATCCCTAACCTGCTCCGTCTCTTTCTCCGGCTCCCGATTCCTGCCCTCTGTGAAGTGTGAACCCAGGCAGCTCAGCAGCCCAGCTACGTTCAGCTCAACTGACCTGAGAAGGGAGCAGGGGCACACACCCTACTTTCTGTTCTCCCTGGGCCCCAGAGGGGGTGCAGGGCTGCACTTCGGATGAGCTGCAGACAGAGCTGGAATGGCCCCTCTCTCCCACATCCTTACGACGGGCCCTGCCCAAACACAGGGCAACTCTGAGGGCCCTCCAACCCCCTGACAGGTCAGCACGCCCAAACAGACTATGCAGGTGAGGTGACCTACATAAGTGAGTGAAACTTCTTCGGAAGTCCTTGCCAAACCATTGGGCTCTGGAACTTTCGATGCAGAGTAAAACAGAAAGCCAATCATCCCAACAGTCTCCCATTTGAGCCGGAGCTGGTTGCTTCTGTGTATTTGAAGTTGGAGCCCGTTATTCTGTGGACTCGGACAGTCCTAACTCTGCCTTGGATGGGGGCCGAGACAAATGCCAATTAGGAGGCACTTTGGCGGGGCGGACGTACCCCACGGGGGAGGATGTATGGCCCCAGCGTCTTTAGCTGTGAAATGGTGTCTGACTTTCGCTCAGCTGTGAAACGTTCCCTGTTCTTAGAGCCAGAGCACCCGCCCGAACTGCCTTCTGCTTTGATCTCTGCAAATTGCTTTAAAGGCCACTCTGTGTCTGCTTTCTCCTCCCTAATCCCGGTTGCCATGGCCTTTGGCCAGGAGAGTCCTGCGGTCACACGCAGCAGTTGGCCGGGCGGCGACAGTCTGCCTCTCCCATCCTGAGCATCTATCTGCCTTGTCAGGGTTCTCACGGAGGAGAATCTCTGCCTCGGACTCTGCATTTCCCATGGCTCATCCCCGCACTCCCCCCGTGGGACCCTCCGATTCTCAGGCACCTTTCTCCCGGCCTGTCGGGGTGGAGCAGCCCTTTCCCAGGGCCTCGCGGCCTTGGGAGGGACACGGCGGCGACGCCGGGTGACCCGGCAGGCCCCCCGCTCCTTTCAGCGAGGCAGTAAATTAGATCTGTGGCTCCTGGGAGCCAGGGCCTCTTCCCGACCCACAGGGACGCACAACTCTTTCTTGGCGGTTTTCTCAGCCACCTCTTTCACTGGGCGAAAACGATAGGGAAGTCCTCCCCATCCCCAGCCTCGCGGCAGGAGGCCCGCGCGCAGTTCTCTGCGGCAGGGAGCAGGGCCCATCAATTATTCAACGTGGACCGAGCACTTTGTGCAGAGGCCTTAACAAGTATTTTTTTAGACTCTTGTCTCACGAGGTCCCAGAGAGACAGAGCAAGGTTTCTAGACAATGGAAGCTGCACTTGGAGTCCGAAGACGCGGGTCTAAGCCCAGCCAGCTCCCCGAACAGAGCTGTGTGACCCCAGGCAAGCCTTGCAACGTCTCTGGTTTGTGATTTCTCTGAGGTCTAACTCTCAGGAAGGCCGCTCCAGCCCAGGCCATCGAAAGTGGGGAAAACGTTTGTAAACTGCAGTGTGATTTCCTAATGTTTGTGATTGCTCCTGTGATTCCAGGTGTGGACGCGGGAGCTCTGAGTGATAAGCTGAGCTGTGGCCATTAGCACAGGACGTTGCAAACCGAACTTCACCGAGAGGAACGCCTGAGAGAACGCTGGTGAGTGGGTTCCTGTGCCCCCTGCCCCCTGTGGGTGCGATTCCATGACGAGGTGACAACCCCAACGGGTGCTGTGGTCTAGGCTCTGTGCTTGTTGGGGAGGAAGGAAGTGTCAAGGCCGTTCCACCCAAACCATGCATTTCACAGGGGAGAAAAAGAGCCCTGAGGGGAAGTGAGTGGCCGCAGTCACTGGGCTGGGGGTGGGCATGGGGTCCCTGGAGCTGACGCCCCGGTCAGGGACTCCTGTTTCCCACCCGGGTTGGGCCTGTCCAAAACGGTGGCCCCATTCCCCTTCCCTAGCAGCAGTGCTGGGACTCCTGGAGCAGGCAGTGGGGGAGTGAGAATCGCAGCCCCCCGGGCCTCTCACCCCCGGTATAGAGGGCTGTAGAATGAGGTGGTGTTTGAACTAGGCGCAGAGACTCATCAAATGCAAACCTGAGGCTACGGGGAAAGGCTAAAACATCAAGTTGAGACCAGTCTCCCAAACCACCCCGGCCCCCCACTCAGACTCGCTAGAAACATTCTGACCTTGAAGCTGCAGGAGGTCTTCTACTGGGCAGGAAACCATCTGGAGGTGTGAATTTGTTCACTAGCTCACAGCACCGCCGTCCTCAGCATTTATTGAACGTCTGCTGTTTGCAGAGGCCTGTGCTCAGGACACAAAAGAGAAAGGAATGCGCTTCCCATTGAGGGGCTAGACAGTGGTCAGACACTCCCACGGTTCAAGGTCATACAGGCCAGGGTGCAGTGCGCGTGACAGAGGCCAATGCTGGAAGCAGTCAGAGAATGGCCTGGAAGGTGGGGTATCCTGGAGGGGTTTGGCCAGCCCTCAGATGAGCTTCAAAGCAGAGCTGTAGACCCAGTGAGAAGGGAGTTCCCCGAAGGGCCTGTGATGGACAAAGGGATAAAACCGACTGCCCAGAAAGTCCTCCTTCTTTCATTCATCCAATCACTCATTCACTCATCCAACAAGTTTATTGAGCACCTACTATGTGCCAGGCACTGTTCTGAGTGCTAGGATCACAGCAGTGAACAAGAGAAAGTCACTGCCCTCAGGGGACTTACATTCAACGTGTAACATCCTAGTTCTGTGAGTGAGGAGAGCTATGAAGAAAAAGGAAACAGGGACATCTCAGTGGGCTGGTCAGAGCTGGTCTCTGTGGAGGTGACGTGTGAACGGCTGCGTGAGATCAGGGAGAAAGCCAGTTGATGGAGCAAGGCATGAGGGCGGGAGCACAGCCTCAGGCTCTTAGAGGAAATGGCTGGAGTCTCACAATGGTTTGTGGCAGGAGGAATGATCCAGGCAGCAAACGGGTGGCTTCCAGGAAGTGGAAAGCGGAGGGCTCTCCTGGTGGCAGCTCGCAGCCCCTGTGGGCGTGCCCTCCCCTGAGGGGTGCATCACCGGTGCATGAGAGGAACCCAGGTACCACTCCACTTCCCTCACTAGCATCCCAGAGCACACACGCAACAATAAAGCCCCCCCGACACACACACCCCCGCCCCAGCTCAGTTTGCCCCCGCCGTGCACGCACAGTTTGTACCCAGGGCCCTGTCTCTGCACCATGCCTTCCCCCCCTCATCTCTGGCACTCCCAACACCAGCTCTGACCAAGACCTGGAATAAAGATGAGCTGGGAAAGATGATCTGTGAAGGGCCAGACCAACGGGTGTCCCCTCCTGCTTCGGTCACCATGGCAACCTCAGAGGAGGCGAGAAAACACGTTCTCTGGCAGCTCCTGGAAGCGCCCTGGTGACCGTGGGCCGCAGGGCTGTGTCCCCCAGCCTCTCAACCCCGGTCGTTAGGGCTCCCGTGAGTCTACAGAACACAGACGGGATTTCACAGCCTCCATCGGCCACCGGAGGTCAGTCCTGAGGCCCAGCCCTGCGCGCTCAGTTTAAGATAAACATCGGGGTTTTCTGATTAAACCTCAAAAAGCCTGCCTCGTCCCAGCTCCACCTCCTTGTCCCAGACCTACTGACCTGTCACCCACCTGGAACGAA
Organism: Balaenoptera acutorostrata; assembly: GCF_949987535.1. Lineage (NCBI taxonomy): Eukaryota > Metazoa > Chordata > Mammalia > Artiodactyla > Balaenopteridae > Balaenoptera > Balaenoptera acutorostrata. Next base: position 8,251,834 of record NC_080069.1, read on the forward strand.
GAGGGACTCGCTGCTTTAGAAAAGGAAAGCAAAAGGCTCAGGTGTGAGCCTTGGCCTGAGCCACCCTGAAAGCTTGTAAAACGCAGTGCAGACGCTGGAACCCTTCCCCCCCCCCCCCCCCCCCGGCTCTGTCCTCAGCCCGGCGGTGGCTGCAGGGTGGACGCTGCAACACCTCATTTCAAAAGAGGGGCCGCTGAGACCCAGACAGGCGAGGCGAGGCGACTCCCCAAGTCTCAGAGCTCCCGCCGGAGAGGGGCTCCGGTCCCAGAGGACAGACCTGCAGCCTGGGAAGCAGGGGTCCCCTTTGTCCTCAGCCCTGGCAGCCCCTGAGCCACTCTCAGGTCACGGCCTGTGGGTAGAAGGTGGGGATGCGTGGCCCTGCCGAGAGCTGGCAGGCGGGCCTGGCCCGGCTGAGGCCACCGTGGGTGCCGTCCCTCCCTTCCTGCAGCCCCTGCTGTCAAGACGCTGGGCGGCCCCCGAGCCCTGGGCCCGAGTCCCTCCAGTGAGCATTTGAGGCCTGGTGACACATGTAACACACCAACAGGGCGGCTCTCTTTGGGGGACTGATGGGTCGGGCTCATCAGCCGGGGGCCTGAGGCCCACAGAGGTAGAAGGCAGATGAGCTGGGGCAGCAGCAAGCGCGGCAGCGGACACAGAGCCAGCGGCCCTGCCCTCACACCCCCTGCCCTGGGGAGTGGGCCCCGCTGCTGGCTCTGTGTCCTGCGGGGACATTTCTGCAGTGAAGAGTCGGCTACGCTATGGCTGAGGCCCTCCCGGGATCTGAATTTCCTCAGCAAGGCAGGTCTGGCAGGGGTGGGGTGTCTTAAGGGTCCGTTCCTGCCTTTACCAACCCCGCCCGCACCCCCTGTGTGTTACCCACTGCTCTGCTGCTGCGGGCCAGGGCCGGGCTGCACAGCGAGCCGGGCCTCACACGCGTGTGCAAAGCAGTCTGCGCTGCGTGTATCACCAAGCCTAAACCCAGAGCGTGTCAGCTTATGCATGAGGACCCACGGGTGGCACTTCTGCTGGAAGGAGCGGCATACGTGTCAATTTATCCCTGTGGAAAACTGTTACTACATCCTCATCAAGCGTTGCCTGTAGTAGATCGTAATTTAAGAAACATATCAGGGACTTCCCTGGTGGTCCAGTGGTAAAGAATCCGCCTTCCAATGCAGGGGACGTGGGTTCCATTCCTGGTCGGGGAACTAAGATCCCACCTGCCGTGGGGCAACTAAGCCCACGCGCCACAACTGCTGAGCCCATGTGCCACAACTAGAGAGAGAAAACCCCCATGCCACAACTAGAGAGAAGCCCACGCGCCGCAACGAAGATCACGCGTGCTGCAATTAAGACCTGACGCAGCCAAAAATAAATAAATAAATATTTTTTTAAAAAAAGACAAGAAACATATCAACTATGGCTGCAGATGGACTCTTAGTAAAAGCTTCTTTGAGTCCACAATGGTCATCCGCTCCCTGGTTCTCAATTGGAGGTAGCACCCTCTAAGGGACACGTGGAGATGGGGGGACGGAGCCTCTTTTGGTATTCAGGTTGTTTTATGACACTGCTTAGCTCTCACGTCATATGCTTTGCTTCCCCAAATGAACTGTATGTTCCCCCTCATTTCAGTCAGCGCTCTTGGTTATAAGCAACAGAAAGCAGTGTTATCGTAAGGTGTACACAGAATTGGCAGGAGGTACAGACCCAAGAGAGAAAACAGGCAGAATTGGGGCAGCTCAGAAAACCGAGAGGTGAGAGGGCCCATAGTGATCTGTCTGAGACCCACTCATCGGGGCACTAGGTTTTTATTCACACAAACACCCCTGCCTGGAACACTTCTGACACCAGATGTGTGAGTTTCCCACCCCAAACAATCCTCCAGTTCTCTGCAGACACCAACTGGGTGTTCTACGATTTAACTCAATTTTGACACTATCCACGTAAAGGTAGCGTCAGATCCCACAAGTTAAGGGCTCAGTCCCACAAGACTGTCCCCCACTTCACACACCAATTGCAAGTCCCAGGTTGTCACCTGAACTTCTGACCAACTGGCTGTAAACCAGGAATTGCCCACAACCCCTTCCTCAGATTCAGTCATCTGTTACATAGCTCACAAAACTCAGGGAAGCATTTAGTACTTGTATTTACCATCCACATGAAGAGGTCCATAGGGGGAGGGATGCAGAGCTCCCGTGCCGCCTCCAGGCATGCCATCCCCCCAGCACCTCCGCGTGCTCACCAATCTGGAAGCTCTCAGAAGCCCTTCAGTTGGGGTTTTATGGAGACCTCATTGCATAGGCATGATTGATTAAATCATTGGTGGTTGGCGATTAGGTCAACCTCCAGCCCCTCTCTCCTCCCCAGAGGTCAGGGATGGGGCTGGAAGTTACAACCCTCTCATCACGGGTTGGTTCCCCTGGCAACCAGCCCCCATCCTGAGTGGTTTCCAACAGTCACCTCATTAACATAAACTCAGGTGTAGTAGAAGGGGGCCTCTTATTAATAACAGACGACACTCTTTCCACCTGAATGCCCTGGAGCTGTTTCAAGAAGTGGGAAGAAAACTGAGATACTCAAACAAAAACTACCCTTATTGCTTTCATCATGTAGAAAATTACAAGAGTTTTAGGAGCTCTGTGTCAGGAACCAGGGATGGAGACCAAATACATATTTCTTATTGTATTACAATATTACCCTCCCACAGTCCTTCAGTAAGGATGGTTTGCCTAAGATGATGCCACGTCCCCTGCACTTGACATCTTCCTCCAAGGCTCAACGTCCCTCCATCCTGGCCTCACATGCCCCAGACTCAGAATCCTGGGCCTGAGCATCTGATTGGCCAAGCTCAAGTCTCATGCTCAACTGTCAACAAATATCCACTGTGTCATTTTATGTTCTTTGTCCAACACACGCTTATGTTGGTTCCAAATGTCAGGAACCCGGTTCAAAGTAGGAGGATAGATAAAGGCTCTATAATCAAGGTCAGGTGGAACTGCTTCCCACAGGGCCCAGTTGAGGGCCTCAAGCTATCTCATCTGCTTGGCTTCGTTTGCCAGGCAGACCCTCTCCCTGTGGTGAGCAGCGGGGCCACGGCCGGCTTCTGGGTGGTTCTGACACAGCCACCCGGGGGGCTCTGATGGGCCAGTTTGAGTCATGTGGCCACCCTGAGGTGAGAGCTGTGACTTCCTCACAGGAAACAGAAATGCTCTTTCCAGGGGAGGGAGGGGACACTGGGCAGAAGTCACCTCACCTCACGATGCTGGACCTGGAGGAGGTGGCCGAGCTGTCCCTCTCCGTGTGCCAGCTCCCAGTCCTGCCACCTGATGCAGGGTCTCCTAGGGCCTGACAGCCTGTGTCCAGGCGCCCGAGGTCAGGGCAGGTCTCGTGAGGACAGGTGGGGAAGCCCAGATCCCCTCTGCCTCGCTGAGCCCATCCAGATGCGGGGGGGGGAGGCATATGTGCCCTTTGTTTGTTCATTCACGAACATTTAAAGAGAGCAGCTTGGCCCCTAAGGGCTGGGGGTTCCAGGGTGCAGAGCCTGGTCCTCGCCCTCTTGAAGCTCAGAGTCCGACAGAGGAGACCATGGAGAAAGTTCCTGGTAGAAATGCTGTGGCCTGAGAGGGCCGCTGAGCCCAGCGTTATGAGCCAGCCCAGAGCCGGACTGCAGGGTTTCGAATCCCACCTTTGCACTTAGTTCTGTGACCCCGGGCAAGCTACTCAGCCTCTCTGTGCCTCAGGTCTCCTCATCTGGGTCATGGAGACAAGAATCATATTGCCTCGTGGGGGCATTGTGAGGATTAAATGTGTTCGTGCACATTAGCTCTTAGAACAATGCCTGGAATGACCCGCTCTGAGTAAGCGTCAGCTAATATTGTTAGGATGACATAATTGTTTCCCCGATGTGGTCTCGTTGCATCCCGGGGGGGCACACACAGCTTGGGCAAGTCAAGGAAAACTTGAAGGGGAAAATCCCTGAGGACTGAGGCAGAGAAGGGAGGGAAGGGCATTCTAAGCTGAGGGAACAGCTTGTGCAATGTCACGGGGGCCGTGACAGGGCCTGGTACTCAGTGTTGGAAGGATTGCGTATCATGGAGAAGAAAGGAGAACCCCGTACAGGAAGGAGCAGGCCCGAGCCAGACGGGGAGAGAGTGGCTTCGAGTTTCTTAGGAAAACGTAGGGCCAGAGGGAGGGAGGGAGGGAGTGTCCCTTGAGAGAGGGAGGGAGAGACAGAGAGAGTGAGACAGAGAATGGGTCAGCGCATCCTTCCCTGCCCTCGGAGCCCATCTAGGAAGTGGGTTTGGAAGTTGTCCAAGTGGACGGATTAGGTCATGATGAGATGGGGTGTTGGCCGAATGACGGGGCTGCGCCCACCTGGCTCCCCCAGCAGCTGGGGGAATTAGCTCATGGCTGGCACGGCAATCTGCGTGGCAGCAACGGCGCGCCCAGAGCGAGCCAGGAGCATGTTTGGACAGCAGTCCTTGTGTGCTGCGTGGGTCCCGCGCGCTGGCACGTTGCTGCTGCAGGAAGGCGGACGTGCCCCCGGGGGTTGTCTTCTGCTTCAGGAATTTGGTGTTGCCCTGCAGCCCGGTGGCCTGCCTGGCGGGGCATGCCTGGGCCTGGTCGGATTACCATCTGGCCTTGTTTCTCCGGATGCCTCGGGCCCCAGGTCTGGCAGCATCCTGTGGCTTCCCTCCTCGGGCTCTCTGCCTCTGCCACGTCCCCAGTGAGTGTCACTTTGTCTAGGGCTTACTGTAGACCAGGCACTGTGAAGGACTCGATATTTGTCACTTTATGTAATATTCAAAATGACCTGTGAGGTTGATGTTATTATTACCCTGGGGCTGTGGCTTCGTGAGTCAGGGACCTGGGCAGCCCACAGGCTGCTTGAAAATCTTTTTTTTTTTTTAATTTATTTATTTAATTTATTTATTTTGGCCGCATTGGGTCTTTGTTGCTGCACGCGGGCTTTCTCTAGTTGCGGTGAGCGGGGGCTGCTCTTCGTTGCGGTGCACGGGCTTCTCATTGCGGTGGCTTCTCTTGTTGCGGAGCACGGGCTCTAGGCGTGCGAGCTTCAGTAGTTGTGGCTCGCGGGCTCAGTAGTTGTGGCACACGGCTCAGTAGTTGTGGCGCATGGGCTTAGTTGCTCCACGGCATGTGGGATCTTCCCGGACCAGGGCTCGAACCCATGCCCCCTGCACTGGCAGGCGGATTCTTAACTACTGCGCCACCAGGGAAACCTGAAAATCTTTTTAGTTAGTACTTTTTAACGAGGCGCCCTGATTGCATTTTGCACCAACCCCAGCAAATTGCATAGCTGGTCCTGGTTCTCCCCACTTGTCAGGAGAAGACACAGAAGCACAGAGTGGTCATGCCCAAGATCACAGAACTGGGACCCTGGGGGGCTGACCCCAAGGCCTATGCCCTCTGGAGTAGAAAAAGGCTGACCCGAGTCCCTCAACCTCGATTTTGCCATTCTCGAAATGGGGTGACCCCTCCTGCTTCTCGGGGCAGCTCTGAGGCTGGAGAGAGGACGTGCACACTCGCTAAAGCTTAGCTGATCAAGGATCAGCACCGCTGATTCTCAGCGCACTGGCCTTCCCGCCAGTGTTTCCAAGCCATCCTGACGCCTTCTGTGCAGGTCTTCTCTGAACTGATTTAGAAACCACGAATTAAAATAAGCTCCCCCCGCCCCCCCGCCCCCCGCCCCCTGCCCAGGAGGCAGCTACAAGAAAGCAGTCGTAGCTGTCCCCTCCACACTGCCCCCTACCCCGCGGCGCTGAAGGAAGGCCCTTCCTAACAGGTCCTCCCTCCCTCTGCAGGCAGGGTGCAGGTGGCGGAAAGGGGGAGGGAGACAGACATCCCAGAAGCTTCTTCTGCTCACAAATCTCAGGGCTCATCTGCGACTAGATCCTCTCCAAAAAGCTTCGCTGGAAATAACCAGCACTCCTGGTCAGTGGAGGACGCCCTGTAGGTTAAAACCACCCTGGCACACTCCAAACAGACTCTCGCACCTCAGCAAAGAGGCAGACAGAGCCTGGGAGGGGCCCCAGACTGCGGCTAATAGGTCTTTAGATTTGGAGAGATTCTTAAGAAGCCTGTGTGACGGTGAGGCCGCACAGAAGACCCCCACGAGAATACTCCAGATTTGCAGGGCATGCTAAGCCTGCAGAGGGTACATACAAACCTTAGTTCTGCCACTCCCCCAAACCTAGGAGGTTGGTATTATCACCCCCATTTTACAGGTGAGGAAACTGAGGCTCAGCAAGCCTGGCAGCACCTATGGCTGGACCATCTGATCCCAAGTCTAGTGTTTCTGTCTCAAGACCAGCGGTTCTCAACCCTGGTCGTCTCAGGTTACTTGGGGAGCTTTAAAATATGCTGATGCCTAAGTCCGGCCACAGACTTCCTGAATCAGGACCCCTGGGATGGCCATGGGACTTGTGTTTGTGGAAGTTCCTCAGGGGATTCTCATGGGTGTGGCTGGAGGCAAGAGCCAGGTTTCTGTGCCGTTGGTTGGGGTGGAAGATTTCTTCTCATTCCCGGGGCCAGGCGCAGAGCATCCCTCTGGTCAGATGCCACTGCAGGAAGGGGTTGCAGGAACCATCCAGAAAGACAGCAAGCTCAGCTCTTCTTGAGTAGCTCCAAGCCTCAGTGAGAGAGGAGCCCACAGTCTCCCTGGTGGCCCAGCCTGCCCACCATCGCCCCATGCCTGGTCCCCATCACCCCAGACAAGCAATCACAACTCTTAGTTTCAGCTTTTCTCCTCAGGCACACACAAGTCAATAAAAATCTCTTCCTTCCCTGCCTTTTCCACGCCAAGGGCGGCATCCTCTCCAGGCTGCGAATATATATTTTGTTTCATGTATGCTTTATCTTGGACATTGTTCCAGACTGACTCAGTCTTTTTCACGGCTGCACGCCCTCAGCACAGATTTTTAAAGCTCACCCTGAAAGCCAAGGGCTCCTCTCCTTGGCCCAAGTCAAATGTCTCCTACTCTGATGGTCCATCTCCACCTGCCGGACACCGTGGGATATGGAGGCTGGGAGCCCGGGGCCTAATTCTGGCTCAGAGCTACTCCTCTGCCTTGTGACTCCAAATTATGGGGCAAGGGCCTGGCTCACACCTCCTCCCGGAGGGTGGGAAGGCCAAAGCGTATCAGAAGACTGCAGCCCTGGCCGGGGAGGCGCTGCTGTGTGGGCATTTTAGGTGAATGTGAGAACCATCTTTCTAGAAGGTGAGTCATCGCCTCGCTCCGTTTAACAATCCGCCCGAGTGCAGTCGGCTCTCCCTCAGCTGCTGCAGGTTTACTTGCTTCCTCCTCTGACGAGGTGAGAGATAAGCTGCTGTTCTTGGGGAAGGAAGCTGGGCGTGTGCAGGAGGGCTTGCCCCGAAGGGCTGGAGCCTAGGACGGGGCTGTGGTGGATGGGGCGGGGCGGGGTCGGGGGGTCCCTGGACCCAAGGCTCCCCTGCGTCTGCATGGGGACCCCCTCCGCCCCTCCAGACAGCCTGCGCTCAGAGAGGCCTGAGACCGGCTCTGTCCTTGCTAATCACTGGGAGCTCTTGGGTGAGTCATTTAACCTCTGGAGACTCGGGCTCCTCGTGTGTAAAATGGGGACAAAAAGAAGTAATTACAGACTTGCAGTGAGGAGTAAATGAGATAATAGAGGTGGAAACGTTTCATAAATGGTGAGACAGTGTACAAAGTCAATACTCTTATGATTAACTTTTTTGCATGGACTTAGGGCGTTGAAGCAGCCTCTCTTCCAGTCCTGAACTAGCAGCCAGCAGCCCCGTGTCTCCCTGAGCCTCAGTGTCGCCTTCGGAGGCCGCATCGAGGGGAGGGATCAGCGCTGACATGGTTCCAATCCTTCCTGCAGGCCTCACACCAGCCAGCAGCTTCTCGCCGCCTGCCCTGCCCTGTGCGGAGGGGGCTCTGTCCCGCACCCCCTCCAGTCTTCCATCTGCCTTCACCTCCAGCGCTGACAGATCTTCTTGGCAAAGCTGCCTCCAAAGATTCCTGCTAACGCTTGTCTGTTCCTGCCTCTTGCAAAGCATGGCGCCCACAGCATCTTAAACCCAGATTGTCTGCAGCTGCTCCGGTGGACACTGCAGCTCACCCTTCCTCCCTCTGGACTCCGGGAGCTGCGCCCGTCCTAGCGATGCCCTCGGGAGCCTCGGCCCCAGCTGGATGAGACCCTTCCAGAGCAGGACCCGACCTTGCCACCCACCAAGACTCCCACGGTGCCCTCCACCACCTCCCATGTCTGGCTGCCCAGGCAGGTTCTAGCATGTCTGTGCCCCAGATCCGAGTAGAAGACGCAGCCAGCGGGGAAGAAGGGCCGGCAGGAGCAGCCCCGCCTCCCGACGACCACCTCCGGAGCCTGAAGGCCCTCACGGAGAAACTGAGGCTGGAGACCCGCAGGCCCTCCTACCTGGAATGGCAGGCCAGGCTGGAGGAGCAGACGTGGCCCTTCCCGAGGCCGGTGGCCGGGCAGCGGGGCCGCGTGGAGGAGGAGCCCTCGCTCCCCCCGGGAGCACCCAGGCGGCACCCTCCACCTAATGGGATGGCCAGCCAGGACGACGGGGCCCCGTCCACTGGCAAGCTGGAGGGCTTCGAGAGCATCGACGAAGCGATAGCCTGGCTCCGGAAGGAACTGGTAAGTAAGTGGCTGTCCCTCCAGGGAGCCCCAGAAAAGATGCCGTTCTCTCTCTGTCTCCGTCTCTGTCTCCACCCCTCTGTCTCTCCGTCTCTCCCCCATCTCTCCCCCTCCCAACTGCACATTTTCCTGTTTAGTCAGGGGTGGGCCTCATTACTGTGTGGGTATATGTGGTCCATGTGCCCGTCAGCCCCCAACCACAGGTCCTTGTGGAGAGCCTGAGCCCGTGTTTTTTATTTTTATTTTTTTGGCCACGCCTTGCAGCATGTGGGATCTTAGTACCCCGACCAGGGATGGAACCCTCATTCCCTGCATTGGAAGTGCAGAGTCTTAACCACTGGACCGCCGGGGAAGTCCCCCTGAGCCTGTGTTTTGAAGGTGTCCCCAGCCTTCCCCAATGCCACTCCTGGCCTCAGAGTCCCACGCACTCCTTCCTGGATTGTGACTGCCCCCTTCCTCTCTGAATGCCTGTCGCCCTGCCACCTGCCCAAGCTGCCGGCCGCTCCTGTGGCCCTTCATGCAGCAGCCAGCCCCGCCCCACGGCGCTGCTCTGGGCAGCGGGGCTGCGTGGGGCAAGCACAGGGCAGCGCGGGCGCTGCTGTAAGTAGCTCGGGCTCAGCCCAGCAGCACTCTGCCCACGCTGACGGGTGTACAGGGAGCTGCCCAGGGGCAGCGTGGCTGATCAGGCCCGGCGGGGGGGAAGGCTTTGGGCTGAGGCTCGGAGGCCGAGTAGGAAACTTCCCAGAAGTCAGAGCTGGGAGGGCATCCAGGTGGAATAAGTGTGAGCCCTGGGCGTGCGCTGGGAGCTGGGGCCAGCAGCTCGACCTTTTTTCTGCCCGCGGGCACGGCAGGCTCCCATCAGGGGCGTCGCTCAGCACATGAGAAGGGGGTTGGCGTGCAGAGCTGTGCGCCCGTCGCCCAGGGGAGAATCACTGGTCCTGGGCATGGTGGTGTCTCAGCAGAGCCAGCTGTGATGCTAATCATGTGCTTTCAACTCCTGCCCCACCCAGCCCATCACCTGCGGCCCAGGTCACAGCTGCCCAGTCGGGCCACTCTGGCCACAGGTGAGCCAGCAACCGAGGGCCAACCGCCTTCCAGAGCCTCCAGTAATTCCTGGTCCCACAGGGTAGGCAGAGGCCTGCCTGGTTTGCTGGGCAGAATCCTGAAAAATAAATCGCCTTTGGGGCCTGGAATTCCTTGTGAGTTAAGATAAAGAACTGGGGCCAGGAGGGCTCAGGGACTCAAGTATCTGATTAATCAGACACCTTTTTTGGTTTTAATCTTTGATGTTGAGGCTGTTTCTCAAAACACACGTCTCCACTATGTCTGTCCTGGTAACTGGAGTGTTAGTTGCTTGCAGAGAAGACGCGGCCCCTGGGGGTTCGCGCCGCGTCTCCAGACTCCCCATCGCCACTGGGTGCTCTCGGGGCGCGTAAGAGGTGAGGACGGATGGACACGAAGCTGCTCTTTAAATCCTTGAGGCTGCACTGCTTTGATTTGTTTTCATAAAGAGGAACAAAAAAATAGTCCCATCAATCAAGGATTCAGTTTGTTGGCTTTGGGTTCATTTGAGGTTTGATTGCTTCTGGGAGTGGAGGCTTTTACTTTCTAAGTAAGTTAGCATCCCGCGTGGGTCCCCGTTGGGGGTGGAAATCAGAGAAGGAGTTTCCTGGGTGTGAACCAGTAGGGCATTCTCTCAAGTTGTCGCCCACGTCCTCTGGATGAGAGCCGCCTCTCAACCCTGGCTGTATGTTACACTTACCTGGGAAGCCTTGAAACCCCCAAATCCCAGACTACACCCCAGACCAGTCAAGCCAACATCTGGGGGTGGGACCCGGTGTCAGTAGTTTTTCAAGCTATTCTCAAAGTACAGCCTGGGTTGAGAACCACTGCCATAGACCTACAGGCCGTGCTCATTTTTCTTGCCAAGCCCATTGCAAGCCAAGCAGCACGAACTGCCCCGGCCGGAGTACACTGGCTGAGGGGAGGAAGGTGGACCAGGCCAAGGGCACCCAGGGGTGACGTTTGGAGTCATACTCCACAGGCAGGCAGAGGAGTGTTAATCGTCGGGACTAACGTGGCTGCCTAAGGCTGTTGTAAATAAGTACAGGGAACATCGGCATCATTAATAATGCTTTATATTTGCATATTTCCCCCCTTTCCATGCCACTTCTCTGTGCTACCAAAGGTGGGTAATAAGCATAATAATAATAATATCAAGATTTGTTACCAATTGAGTGATTACTGTGTGCCAGGTGTTTCACATGCATGACTTACCTCTTCTGAGTGTCACATCACCTTCCTGTTGCCCCGTTTTACAGAAGAGGAAACTGAGGCTCAGAGGGGAATGTAGCAATAAGTGAGAGGGTAGAAATTTGACCAGTGGCTTGTCTGGTTGCCTCGCCCAGGCTCTTCTTAGCCACTGTACTACATAGTGTCTTCCAAAGGCCGTTGATTTTGTTCCGTGATTTCACAAAGATGTCGGCAGTCAATAGGTGGGGCAGAGGGAGAAACAAAACTGAGAGTCCAGCCCTCATGCTGTGGTCTCTTTTGTTCCTACAGCAGACCTGTGCGATTGCTGTTATGTCTCCATTATACAGATGAGTAAACTGAGATTCGTAGAGTCAGACGAACTGCCTAGAATTATATGACTAGTAAGTGGTGAACTCAGCCTTCACCTGTGAGAGTAGAGCTTTGGGGAGAAAGGCAGGGGGTGAGAGGTGTCCCTCCCACAGGGCCCCATCGGGCAGGCCTCCTCCAGCTGCAGGTAGAGAAACTCTCAGAGCAAAGACTCTCCAACTCTAATGGGAAGATTCTGATCTTGTTAAAATGAATATTCTGATCCTGCAGGTCTGGGATGGGGTCCATGATTCCGAATTTCCAACAAGCGCCAAGGTAGTGCTTGCTATACTGCTGGTATACTTTGAGAATCAAGGACTGAAAGGCAGGCAAGACTGGGGTCAGAGAACCAAGAAGGGACCTCAGAGGGAACCCCCAAGGGTCCCCAAGCCTGTGCCCTAAACCCCGTCCCTGCCGTAACTGTCCTGTGGGCTTGGGCTCAGCCAGTGGGCTCCGGGGATGAAGCTACATCATCCCACACCGAATGGTCCAAGAGCTGAATTAGTCCAGAAGACTTTAAGTCTGAGGTCAGAGCGGCCCAAATGCAGACCAGCAGGCAGGCCAGCTGAAACGTGCAGTTCTGCCCGCTTCTGAGATTAAAGAGTAACAAAGGCAACCTATAAAATCCTTTGACTGACTTGAAAACAGAGTTGAACATTGGATCAACACGCCCATGCTCCTGTTTTAAGTCTCAGTCAAAACATTAAACTTCACATCATTGTTTTCCCTAATTCGTCATCTGTTAACTCATTGACGGTGTCATTAAAAATTAACCTGTTTTTTAAAAATAGTGATTTCAAAAGTGGTTTCAAATAACCTTTGTTTTATTTTAAGCCCAGAGTCAAGTTTTCTCTATACCCAGGCAGGCTCTCTCTACCGATTTATCAGACCCGTGTGCAAATTTGTCTTTTCTCTTGATGTGGCCAAGGAAACATGAAAAATCTGTAATTCAGTCAGCTGTGTAGCTGTTTGCCCCACATGATGCCAAACTCAATTGGCTGGTAGTTCGGGCTCAGTCGTGGGTTTGTGCCCTGAACGGGTCTCTGACCATCAGGAGCTTATACCGGAGCAGTTGATGAAACCAGTGAGGTTCATGTTGTCAACGCTGACCCTCCTAGAGGCAGGCGATGTCGGGTCTGGAGGACGGGTGGTCCACCCCTATCTCCTAGGAGGTTAGCTCAAAGGCAGAGAGTGACTGCCTGAATCTTGGCTTATTTCCAAGGCCAGAGAGGGTCCTAGCAGCTCCCTCAGGGTCCACCCTTCCTCTCAGCTTTCACTGCAGGGAAAGTGCAGTCGCTCCTGACACCCCCAGGGACATGCAAGTAGAGGGTTTTCCTTCAGAGTCACACGTTGGGGGTACAAGGAAGGTGGGAATCCTTAAGCCCTGTTGGCACTGCTCCTCCAGCCAGGAAGGCTTGACCTTCATCTCCCTGTGTATTCAGGAAAGGTGTCACCATCCGGCCATGGCAGGCAGGGCTGCCGCCTCTGTGCCCGGCAGCTTCGGGCCACCTGACACCCCAGGCTGAGACCCGGCATCGTTTTCTGGGGAGACCGACTCAGAGCCTAGTGAAGTGGCCCTCTGCAACTCTGCTTGATCCAGGCTGCTCCCGCTGCCAGAGGCCACAGCCTCCAGCTTTCCACCTTCAGGGTGGCCTCACTAGGTCCAAGTGGCCTGGAGTGGGGCTGGGGCAATGCTTCAGGAAGAAGGGGTGAGCTAGAAAGGACGTGGCCCTGAAGCTGTGGGTCTCAGCCCTCTAGCTGAGCCTGAAATTCAGAACATGTCACAAACCTCTGATTGCGTTTGGCCCCAGAGCTTGCAGCCCGAGAGAAAAAGGGACACTCCCTTCTGCCTCTCTCTTTAGTCCTGCTAAAACGCTCCCCTTGCCAACCTGAAGGATAAAGAAAAGGGGGAAATCGTCTACTCGGCCTGCCTGTGCGGTGCCAAAACTAAAACCAAAACAAAACGTTCCAGCTTCCTGAGGCGTTGTCTTTGTGGCGAGAATCCGTGGACGTCAACAGATATTTTCTTTTAGCCTCATGCAGGTGTTTGATCCCCACAGACAGAGCCCCCCCCGCCAAAAAGGTGTTTATGGTTGTTAGAAAAAGGGAAAGGAAACCTGACAAGTTTTAATTTTTCTAAGGCCTGCCGTGGCAGGAGGCCCGTAGCCCTGGACCCAGCTGGCCTCTCCGGGTTAACCCTCTCTTGCCTCTGCTGCCCACTTGACAAGCACGTGACTGGTGTGTCCAGGCACAGCCCTCTGAGGCCAGTGTTATCCACTGCTACTGAATGATAGCGGCCAAATGACAGTTCAAGCTCACTGAGCATCTTCTGATGGGGATGGAGGTGAGAGGCGTGAAGGTGATAGCCACGTTCATCCCGCCCATCTGGGGGAGCATTTTATGGTCCTCAAGGCACGTTTACATACAGTATCTGAGTGAGGCGGCTTGGAGGTATTTGCTATTCCCGTTTTACAGATCGGAAGACTGAGGCTCAGAAAGATGATGGGCCTGAGAGTCAGAGAGGTTAAGTGACTTGCCCAAGGTCATATGTAAGGGTGTGGCTAAGCCAAGACACAGACCTGCATCTCCTGGCTCTGGACCCAGATCTCTTTCCTTTGTACTGGGTACAGGTGCTCACATCAAATGTTCAAGTCAGTGGGCCCACGAGTTGTCAAAAAGCCTGCATTTAAAACTCTGCTGATTTCAGAACCGGGGGGACTTCCCTGGTAGTCCAGTGGTTAAGACTCCAACCCTCCAATGCACGGGGCGCAAGTTCAATCCCTGGTCGGGGATCTAAGATCGTGGTGCGGCCAAAAAAAACCCCCAAAATCAGGCCTTGATTTTAGAACGGGACACGTGTAAGGGGTCACAGAGAGTTATTAGCAACGCCTCATAACAACCCTATGGCAGGGATGGGGGCAGCCATGCCCGGTCCATAATGAGGATAATAACTTGCTCAGAGCTACCCAGGGGGCTGCTGGCTGAGCTGGGTTTGATGCACAAGAGTTTCTAGCCCAGGTGTCACTTTGCCCGAGGCTAGGTCTTCTCCGCATAGCTGGGGCTTTCCACCCATCCACTCCTGCAGGAGGAAGACCATCTTGTTAATCTGGCCAGATACCGCCCTTTAGCGGTTACTAAAGAATTGCTAAACAAAGGGGCCCACAAAGGAAATACTCTAAAACATCAATGATCTTTATTTCTGGGAGCTGATATTATCCTTTGGACTTTTCTGTAGTTTCTGAAATTTCCAAAATAGAAATATATATGATTAGGGAGAAAAAAAGATTATAAAAGTAAAAGACAAAAGACGAGAAAGAACTAAGCTCCTCTTCTTGCCAGTGTAATTGGCACACATGCCTCCCCTCATAGCTTCCAGATTAAATAAGGCATCGGATCTCCTAGAAAAAGATAAAAAATGAGATCTGCCATTGCCAGACATCCCCCACTCGGCATTAGGTGGGAACTATTGACCAGTGGGATGAAGGTGGTTCCAAATCAGGAGATCCTGCCTGCTTTCCATCTCTTGGCCACCTTGCAATGCAGAGAAGAGGATGGGAGAGGGAAGGAGAAGACACCTGATGGCCGCACTTAACCAGAAGAGCGGCGCGAGGTGGTCCTGGGGCTGTAAGAGGCAGGCGGGCGTCCTTCGATCCAATTTGTTCGTTCAGTACGAGCAGTGTTGACAGAATGCCTGGGCTTAGGTGCTGGTGCCGGTGGGGACAGGGCCCTTGTCTTTATGGGGCCCCCCACTTTGTGGATGAGACAAACATGTAAACAGTGACACCGTGAGACAAGAGCTATGCTAGAAGAACAGTAAATATAGTCCCCAAATGCTTTGGGGTGTGAGGCCCATGTTGAGCCATCACCGAGTGCCAGGCATGGTGGACTTTGAAATTAACCAAAGGGAAGTACACATCCCTGACTTCCTTAGCAACCAAATCCGCATCTCCAAGGCTTGACATTAGCCTTCTCCTTATTCCCATTCCCATTGTCCTGTAATAATTAAAACCCGGCTCCTTGGAGGGGCACCCTCCCAGCTGTGGTAACTACCCTCCAGGCTAGTGTGTCGTGACTGCTGGATCAGGCACCCGGTGCATTGGGTAAAACCACGGCTAACTCCCAGCCCTCTGTGGAAATTCAGATGCCGTAAGGCTGGGACTTCACATGTGCCTGCAGGTGATTCAAATGTGACAGGGCCAGTAACCGGTCACAGGTGGAGTCAGCAAAGCATGCAGTTTGTAACTAGATGAGACGGTCCCGTCAAGTCCTACGTCATCCTGGCTGTGTGAGTTTAGGAAACCCCATTAGCCTGGCCCTGGGTTCTGTCATTGTAAAGCGGAGATTATACATCCTACCCGGCAGGGGGTTGTGAGGGGACAGTGGTGAGGGGACAGTGAGGAGGGCACAGAGGGCAGAGGGCACCTGCTGGGCTCCTGAGGTGGGCAGGCACTATGCACACACATCCATGTGCCTCTTCTACGGTGGCACTATTACTACCCCCATTTTATGGGTGCGGAAACTGAGGTAAAGTGACTCGCCTGTGATCAACCAGCAGAGCAGGGATTGGAGCCCAGATCTGCCAGCCTCAGAACCCCTGCTGCCCAGCCAGGGGCTCCCGAGGTCAGAAGAGGTGAAGGCGCGTCGTGGTTCACGAGGTTTTGGGCCGTCAAAACCTCAAACGTAGTTCATGAGTTGAGCAGTCAACACGCTGTCTCAACTGCTGGAACTTTGGGCTGTCGTTCTCCAGTGTTTCCCGATTCTGCACTCTTTCAGGCACTCTCCTGCCTCTGAGAAGGACGCTCGTTATCCTGACACAGAGGGTGGCACACGGGGCCTCGGGACTGTTCACGTCCGAGGTGCCCCTGGGCTGGACTGTCTGTTTCTGAGGTGTGCGTTATTTTACAGGCTCTGGACCCACCCTTGCCCCGGGGCTCCTCCAGGGGCTGAAAAGCCGGCACTGCCCCGAGGTGTCGGCCGTGTCCCCAGGCTCAGGCGTGAGCCAGACTCAGCCTCGAGCTGACAAAAGCCAGGGAAAGGCCACCGAGGCTCCCGCCAGGTGGCTAAGCCCTCGGCAGCAGGGAGATGGTTTCCAGAGCTGCACCGAGGGTCTGGCACTCGGGGGGCACTGCTCCTGGCCGCTGGCAGGGCCAGGCCAGGCCCCGAGGTGCCCAGGAGCCGGGGAGGGGCCCGAGTGGCAGGCGGCCCTGGCTTCTCTACCTCCCACGTGGCTCCCGCCCAGGGCGGGCGCCCCCCCCTCCACCCCCCGGCACAGGGACTGCGGAGGACAAAGCCTCCTCCTGCCAGAGCAACTGCTTCTCGCCGTGCTGGTTACAACTATGGACGGAGCCATCGGTGCTCGAGCAGGAAGGAACCCAAGGGGTGGTGAGCCTTCACTTTCCAGCCAGAGAGGGAGATGGGTGGAGAGGTGCTGCGAGTGTCCGCTAGCAGCTGCTGCTCGTGGGCCCCCCTGCCCGCTCTGGCCTCTCCCACGCTCCGGCCGGCGGCCCCACGTCGGTGCTGGCCACGCCGCATGGCGCTCAGCAGTCCCCGAGGTTCCCTGAGCACCCAGGGTGTGCTCAGACTCACCCCCTAGCTCTGGCACGTGAAGCGGAGCCAGGTCACGGACACCCCACGGGCACAGCAGACACCCTCCTGAGATGGGCTCTGAGTCCAGCCCAGCCCTGAGGCTGCTGTGAGGCCCCTCCCGGGATGAAGCCCAAACCATCATTCCCCCTAAGGAGGCAGGTTCCAGGGTAACGGAGTGTGAAATGACTTGGGAGAGCTAATGGCCTTGCTCACTCTTGCAGAGAACAGATTTGCTTCACTTCCTTTTGAAGGCACAGGTGGGAATCTATATATAGAAACCGCAGGTGCAGGGGCGCCTTAATCACTCATAGGAGACCTAGTTCCACAGGGCTCGCTTCCTGACTCTTGGGCAGCGAGGGTTCCTGGCTGGTTCCTGGGCTCACTCAGTGTCAGACGTGAAACTCCCAGCCCATCTATTTCCAAGCCGGGGAGCCCAGAACCCAAGAAAAGTCTAGAAGTCCCAACACAGGTGCTCCAGGGGTCTTCTGGGGGCTCCCTAAGGATGCCAGGCACCTCAGCCCTGTTCGATCACATTTGACAACGGCCCTGGCTAGAGCTGATCTCCACGCAATCCCTTAATGAAGCGCTACTCCTGCCTGCGCCGGTGGGTGCTCCCTGCAGGTGGAAGTTCAGGAGGCAACCCAGGGAGCTCACGGCAGAGCAGGAAGTGCCGGGGGGTCTCGTCTCTGTCTACTCTCTCGCCTAGAGACACCCCAGCAGGAGAGACACTCCCTGCAGTCTTGCTTGGGGCTCAGGGGGAATAGCTGTGCTGTGGGCCCCACTCCAGCAGCCTGGCACGGGGGGCACCATCCCGGGGCCAGCTGTTGCCCAGCAAGGCCCCCACTTGCTGTCCAGGTCAGCGGCAGGGAAGTTGGGGAAGTCCCCGGCCCACCCTGCGGGCCTGAACCCATCGTGTCCAAGCTGAGGACACCCCCGCCTGGGAGATGCCTCCACGGCAAATGCTGAGGTGCTTCGGCATTACTGGCTCTGTGACTCTGGACAGACCACTTGGTGACGAGATGCCAGCACTGCCCTACCATCCCAGCCGGCCATACTTGGTAGTGATAACAATGTGAAGGGCGACACAGGTGTCAGGTGTGAGCAATCACCCCCAAAGTGTGTGGGAAGCATGGGTTGGTGACTAGTTCTGCTCCAGGCAGTTGGGGAACAAAGGAGAATCACACTGTCCTCCAGAACTCCTAAACCTAGTAGAAGAGATAAGAATGTCGTATGGGAAATAAGAAAAAATAACTGACGGCTTAGCTCTGACTATGAAGAATGGATAAAGTGGAACTAATATTTGTGGAACCCCATGTCCCGGACCAAGTGTCTTATATATGTTTTATTTATTTAATTCTCAGAACAGACATTATTATTGCGCCCATTTCACAGATGAGGAAATTGAGGCTCAGGCAGCTTGAGCAACTTGCCCAGAGGGGCACCTCCAGTGAGTGGTGGTGAAGGACTTTGGACCCACAAGCCAATGCTCTGTTATTCTACTCGAGGCCTCTCCCCAGGCCTGGAGGGTAGCCTGGGTGGGAAAGTCAGGGATGGTGTCCTAGGATTGTCCCACCTGTGGAAAATCAAGACCTGGCTCTAGGAGGATTGAATTTATTCATTCATTCATTCGACCAATGCCTTTTTTTTTTTAACTTAAAAAATATATTGCTTTATTCCAACTTGTGTTTCCACCTCAGCCAATGCCTTTTGAGCACCAGGCCTGATCTCTCCTGCGTGTTTTACTGTCTGGTGAGGAGACAGGCAATGCTGTGTGTAGGTGTTGCCGTAAGAGGTATCTATGGTTGGGGTGTCACCCAGCCTGCAGGGATGGGGGGCAAGGGCTGAGCTGGGCATGTGGATGATGGCGTGGGAAGGAGTGGTTCTGGGGGAGGGGACACAGACCCAGCGTGGCTGCCACAAGGCGCCAGGGGCTCAGAATGGGAGTTCAAGGCTGGAGAGAGCAAGGGAGCCAGGAGGGCCGGCTGTACCTTTGAAAGGTTTGAAGAAGGGGAGAAACCTGGCCTCTGGCCTCTTGACTGCAGGGCTGAGTGCAGAGAGTGGGAGGGGGCCAGGGAGGCATGAAAGGATGCCGAGGTGCGGGCTGACAGGTGAAGGTGGGTGTGCTCACCTGGGCCTGTCTTTCCCGTCTCTCCCCTCTCACAGAATTCCTTTCTTGGGTGTACGGCTTCTAGGGCTCCGTCACGTCCAGGATGCAACCTTATGGGGTGGGGGGAGGTGACGAGCATCCTCTTTCCACAAAGGGGTCACATCTCCTGCCCTGGGCCACTCATCTCCTTTTAGGCTGAACTGGGACTGTCTTCATCCATTCAGGCCGCTGCAGCAAACCACCTCGGACTGGGCGGCTGATAAACCACAGACATTCAATTATCACAGTTCTGGAGGCTGGAAGTCTGGGATCAGGGTCCCAGCATGGTCAGGGGAGGGTCCTCTTCCGAGTTAAAGACTTCTCGCTGTGTCCTCACATGATGGTAAAGGGACGAGGGGACTCTCTGGGGTCTCTTTTACAAGAATAGTAATCCTATCATGAGGGCTCTACCCGCGTGACCGCATCACCTCCCAAAGGCCCACCTCCTAATACCAACACACTGGGCTTTAGGGTTTCAACATATGAATTTGAGGGGGACACAAAGATTCAGACCAAAGCAGACTAGAACCCAGAGCCTCTGGGGACAGACCTGGGGGCCTTCAGAATTCACAACCCTGTCCTTCCCAAAGGGCAGCCTCACCTGTGCAGGTGGCAGTTTGGCCTAGGACCTTCCAAGTTTGAAAACCAAAGACTTTATCACATAGTATGTAGAGCTTGACTCTTGCCATTGGGGACAGAGAGTCCCTGCTGGGGCCTGAAACACCCCCTGCTCTCTGTCCTGGCTCTGGGGCTCTGCTCCGACTTTCCCTCCCGGCAGACAATGGCTCCAGGGGCATCAGGAGAACCCAGATTCAGCCTGTACCTGCCCCAGTGCCAAGGTTGGGGCTGCAGAGCAAGCGGAGGCCGAAAAACATGTTCCAGCCTCTGCCTGAGTCAACAGCATCCCCTGGAAATCAATTCACAAACCCAGTTTGGTTTCTAGGGGGTATTTGGAAAAAAAATTTAATTTTTCCCAGCATCTGAGGTTGTCATCCAGCAGCACACCTCAGTGACAACCCTCACTTTCTTTCCTCACAGCATGACTCTGGCTGTTTCTCAGAGGCCAAACCCAAGATCAAATAATGAATCATGTTTTATCCAGGCTTCTATTTCTACACAATGCTGATTAAAACAATAACTGGACATTTAGTTGAGCTAAGTCATGAGACAGGTTATGAAAACTCTTCCCATGTTTCAAGATTAAGTCTCATAGAGAAGGGAGCATGTTCTGAGAAATGGCCTGGATTTTATACCCAGTCTCTCTTCAGCATCAATCAGAGACTAACTGTAGCTGTCGGGCTGGGATAGCTTAGATTCCAGCCTCAGAAATCGGGATTGAACAAAATGCCCTTGATCACCTTGGGATTTTTGTTTTCCTGTCTGCCTGGATACTGTCCATTCCAAGAGCTGTAAGAAGCAAATAGATCATAAGTAATGTACCATATAAACCGAACAACACTGGCCAAAGAAAAGTAAGAATTTCACCACGTAGGTCCTTTCTCTCCAGGCCTAGGCGCAGAATGTTGAAATTGGGGAGGGCCTCCCAGTTTTGAGCCTTTATTAAAAAGACTTAGACGCTGGCCCTAAAACCTGGCCCTGGTGACTCAACTATCAACATGAGTTTAATGCTCTCCCTGGCAAAGGCTCAGCTGTGGGATATGCCGATTTCGATCCCCCCCTCCCAGGGTGGCCTGTTGCCTCTGCAGGATAAAGTTACTTGTAGGATTCTCAGAGGCGCGGCCTGTCACTCCAGCAATCCTCCAGTTGCGGTATAGTATTTGGTGAAAGGGTGTGTTCCCACGGGGTGAGAAAGCACAGGCACCACGGGGGTGGAGGCTGACCCGTGGCCCTGTTGCAATAGCTGTGCTGTGGTCAGTGCTTGGCTGCAGCCAACACACGTTTGATTCTCTGAGTCAGATAAGAACGGCTCTTAGGAGAGGCTGGTTGTTTCTAAGGTGGAAGGTGAAACCCCAGGGGAGGGAAGAAGTGACTAAAGGCGGTAATCAAGCTGCTCTGCAAGAGGAAGAGGGAGATTTCTTGGGTTTTGCTTGAAGGGATAAGGGGACGTGAGGGGCGGAGAGGCTCTGAGAGTGGGGAGGGGCTAGAAAGGGAGCGTCAGGGAGGGCGGCGGTCGGGAAACTCAGGACAGAAGAATCTAAGCGTGTAAGTGGTTTGCTGTGATGTCTCTTTATCCGAGTGCCGTGGATCACTAGTGATTTCCTGGAGAATTAAAAGAGGGGCTGATCCTGCCTCTGGACTGACTGGAATAAAAACATTTGCTGGCTGCAGTAAAATGGTGCAGAGAACAGTATGGCGGTTCCTCAAAAAATTCCGCATAGTATTAGCATAGGATCCAGCAATTCCACTTCTGGGTATACTTCCAAAAGAAGTGAAAGCAGGGACTTGAACACATACTGTGCACCTGTGTTCACAGCAGCATTATTCACAAGAGCCAAGAGGTGGAAGCAGCCCAGACATCCATCCACGGATGAAAGGATAAGCCAAATGCGATGTATACGTTCAGTGGGATATAATTCAGCCTTAGAAAGGAAATTCTAACATGTGCTACAACGTGGATGAACCTTGAGGCCATTATGCTGAGTGAAATATGGTAGTCACAAAACGGTAAATACTGTACTGATTCCACTGACACGAGGTAATTGGATAGTCAAATTCACAGAGACAGAAAGTAGCATAGTGATTGCCAGGGGCTGGGGGGAGGGAAAATGGGGAGTTATTATTTAATGGAGACAGAGGTCCAATTTTGCAAGATGAAAAGAGTTCTGAAGATGGTTGGTGGTGACAGTTGCACAACAATGTAAAAGTACTTAATGCCACTGAACTGTACACTTCAAGATGGTTAAGATGGTAAAATTTTATGTTCTGTGTATTTTAACACAATTGAAAAAATCCTGGGGGAAAAAAAAGCCTCTTAGCCCTGCACATTTTGCTCAGGTTTCTTCGGGGGCTGAGAAAACTCATTTCTATATGGATTTGGCTTGATTTCAGTGGAGTTACCTCTTAAGCGGGGACTCAGTTTAGGGTTTAAGGTGTGGAGTCCCCCTTGGAAAATTCCTGTGTGGCCCACAGAGTATAATTCCTTGTAGCCCTGGAACAAACACTGTGTCTTTGAGCATCAGGTGCAATGTGGATTTACAATCATGAGTCATAACAAAATACGTCTGGCAAGCCAGTCCTAGGGGGGGCTGCTCATGCTGTGATGGGCCCTCAGGACCAAGCTTCCTGAGGAAACAGAATGATCAGCCTCTTCTGGTGATGGGCTCCAACAAGTGGAGGGACATGCATTACCTTCCCCACTGGAAGCCGTTTCCTTCCCCTTATGCAGAGGCGAACGCCTCCAAGCTCAGTGGGTGTGTGAGGCGGCTCCGCCGAGGTGGGCTTTGTCCAGCCCTAGGAACCTGGACAGATGCCTTACTATCAACCCCCCCCCCCCTTTCAGCTGACTCTGATGGGTTTTCAACACTAAATTGTTCTCTGACCTTGGACCAGACCTATTGGCCATAGAAAAATGGCCCCTTCCCCCCACCAGGCTTCCCTGCTGACCACATCTCACAGGTACTTCCAGACACCTGCTCAAAACTGAAATTCTCCAACTTAAAAGGATCTTTTCAGATTGAAGATGCAATTCCTGAGGCCAATTCCTTGGTTCACATCTGAGCCATAGGGTTCCTAGCTTTCAAAGAGATCTATCTTCAAATTACAGGATACCCCAAAGAGAAGTGGTTCAAGCCAAACTCACAGAAGACCATATTAAATAAAGCAGTGGTGTGAGCCGGCACTGACTTTCAGACAAATTGGACGCCCATCTCCTTCAGAAGGGCTTAGGCAGCACCTAGCCCAGTTCTAGGCATGGCTGGAGGCTCCAAATAAGTGAATGAATGACCAGTTGCCCTCTGGTGAGCCCGCCAGCATTGATTTGGCACTATTCTAGATCAATACAATTTCTGATTGGCAATACATTTGGGTTGTGATGCCCAAGGATTGAGAAGTAAACTAATGAACAGGACGCTATGAATTTTAACCCCGTTTTGCCATTAAATACTTTGCTGATCCCCAGGCAAGACTTTCTATCTTGGTTTTTCTCACCTATAAACTCTGAATAAAAGAGATCTGTAGAATTATATCAAAACATGGAAGAGAGAAAACAGAGCAATGAAATGCTTATTGGTGAAGTCGCTAATTTTTCTACCCCGAAATGCACTTGGTTCCAAGCCCGAATTCTTAAATGTTTAAAATGCATTTAAGACAGACATTCTTAAGAATGCAGACATTCTTAAATGTTTAAAAAATAATGTGACTGCATACCCACCACCCAACATAAGATACAAAACATCATCAATAGAGTTGAAGCCCCTGAATACCTTCCCCAATTTCAGTCCCTCCTTCCTGCCCAAAGGCAGCCATGCTCCTGAATCTGGACAAACGTAATAACCACTACGCTACAGAAATGACGCCTGAATTTGGTATTTATCATTCCCATGCAATTCTTTATACCCTTACTCCATTTATATGTATCTGTAAACAATGATACAGCTGGAAATACCTTTAAGCCAGGACTGACACGCATGTCTTCCAGAAGGATTTTGACACAGTATCTAGCTTAGCACAAAGCATTGTTTGGCAAGCACATCCTTATTTGTCATCCCACTCTCTGAGTCTTTTCACCTCCCTGAGCTGGGAATGGGCTACTCTCTCTAGGTGGACCCCAAATGGTGATGCAAGCCCTTCATTAGGTCTCCTCTTAACGGGTCTGGGCGGGACTGGGACTATGGAGCTGAAGCACCGACCCCCCACCCCTCTCCCTGGCCCAGCTCGGCGCTGACGCCTCCCCCGTCTTCCTTGCAGACGGAGATGCGGCTTCAGGACCAGCAGCTGGCCCGGCAGCTCATGCGCCTGCGCAGTGACATCCACAAGCTGAAGATCGAGCAGACCTGCGACCTCCACCGGCGGATGCTCAACGACGCCACCTACGAGCTGGAGGAGCGGGACGAGCTGTCCGACCTCTTCTGCGACGCCCCGCTCGCCTCCTCCTTCAGCCTCTCTGCGCCACTCAAGCTCATTGGGGTCACCAAGATGAACATCAACTCCCGCAGGTTTTCTCTGTGCTGAGAAGCCCTAGATGGGGCGGTGGAGCCGGAACGAGGGTTTGGGGGGTGGACGGGGGTGGGGGCGGGGCGTGGGAAGGAAGCTGAGGCCCAGCTACCCGAGTGGGTCTCCCCGGAGGTAGGGCGTCCCCAGGACCTGTGACACGTGCTCTCAGGGCCCAGCTGTGGAGCTCAGTGTCCCCATGCCTGGCCCTGGTTTAATACCCAAAGAGTCCTGCAGAAGGGCTGCTGCATCCGCTGTTCAGTGAGACCTGGGTCCCCAGGGCACACGTCTCATCCTCCCCTTAGTGACCCACATTCCTGTTTCCGGAATCACTGGTGCTATGACCTGGGAACCCAAAGGGGAACCAAAGCTGTGATTCTTGCACAAGGCTTCCCCAGGGGCACCGACCCCCAGGGGCACCGACCCCAGGGGGAGGTGATTAGATGTCAGCCGCGCCCATGTCACTGTTGCTGTCCTCTAAGTACTTGCTCAAGTTCACCCTAAGTGGGTGACTCAGCAGCCTTGACAGGGACCCACCAGCAAAGGCAGACCAAAAGGAATAACACGTGGAGCTTGGGGAAGCAGACCCCAGAGCTGCAGCCAGTGCCCGGGATGAGGTCTTCGACCTCGGCCCTACAAGCGCGGGGTACACTGTTGCCTGTGTGTGTGATCCCACCAGTGTAGCTGGGGGGCAGCAAGCACACCCGCCCTCTGCTGCCCGCTCTGGCCACATACACCAGTCCCAACCTCCAAAGAGCCCCTTTGCTGCCACGCCACAACCCTGGGGAGGGCCTAGGAGTGGATTTCCCCAGGGAGGGGGGGGGCGGCCAGCAGAGGCCTCCTGGTGGATTCCGACGGGGTCACCTCCGTCACCTCCGTGCCCTCCCCAGAAGCTCGTCCTGAGCCTCCACTGAGATTCTGTGCCTGACTTAAACAACTAATTTTAATTGAATCAGACTGTTACTAACCTGTGGTTAACTTGTCAATAACTTTGATTTTTGTCCGAATGGCGAAGCCAGTGGGTAGGTCAAGTACAGAGGTTCAGGGTTTGATTTTAGAAGATTCTCCCTCAAGACAAGTGGGAGGACCGGCAAGGTAAGGACTGAGACCTCAGCAAGTTAGGAAGTTAACCCAGTAGAAGGCCCCGTGCCGGGGGGCTGGCCTGTGACCCATCTAGCCGAGCCCTCTGCTTCATAAGGGAGTGAAGCCAGGGGAGGGGAGTGGTCTCCCTCAGGCTCCACGGCTCTTTAGCGGCTGTAGAATATTGATGTGTTAATAATAATCATTATTAATTACGCTACACAGGTCACGTATCCATGAACTTGAACTCCAAAGATGGTACTAATGCTTTGCCAAACCCACGAACTGCCAGCTGCCACTCTCCACTCACACAGCCCCGTCACCTCCCGAGTTACGATTCCCACTGCCGTCACGGTTCCATTGTCCATGTGAGGCATCCTGTTGCTCTGTCTTTCATGCTTCGTCTTCCTGTAGAATTTCACTGGGGCCCAGGCACACACACGCACACGCACCGTGACCCACACTGGGGAACGGCTGCTTTTCTCTTGTGGGCCAGGAGTGGGAGTTTGTGGATGATCGGTCCCTAGTTAGAAAAGAATTTGGTGTTTCCTTGTGACTTCCAAGAGCCGGAGGGTTTATGCTTCCTTCAAAGATGGTATTACCACGCAGCCAAGATCTGTTTTTGCTTCGACTCTGAGCGGTGGCAGAAGTCTGAGACGCAGAGCATTTGTCCGTGAAGAAGCCCTCAGTGGAAGGCTAGGCCCCCTCGGGCCAACCCCGCCTCAGGCAGGAAGGAGGGAGGTTTTCTCTAGCTAGTGAAGCCTCTCCTCAGGGGCTCTGCATGAGCACTGCCAAGTCCTCCAGAGGCGTGCCTGCCAGGCGTCCTCCAGAAGAGCCCTTGAGGTCTTGGGGTGGCAGGCCAGCCTGCACGCACGCTCACTCTTCGGAGACGCGCACATACACACACTTGAACCCACACGGGCAAGCCCATTCCACAACTGAAAAAAAAGGCCAAACTGATTACTTTTCTTTCTAGGAACCAGTCATTACAGTAACTAAAAAAAGCTGGGTCCAGCCACCGCTGAGTGATTTCCCTGAGTTTCGTCAACCCAGTTGAGTTGGAGTCAACTGGGCAATTTAGTTGCTCAGTTGACCTAATGATTCTTTGAGGTCAAGAACACTTGATGGTTTTGCAATAGGCGCACTTTTTGGAATAGGTTAGATGTCTCAGCTATTGTGCTTAGTTCACGCCAAGGGAATTTTATTTTGGGATAAGGGGGGAGGAGGAGTCGGGAAGCGACGTGCAGGGAAAAGACAGGTGTGTTTTCTTACTCACTCTCCAGTGTCTGTTAGCATCCTTATTTCCACGGTGAGCACAGACAACTAACCAAGTCAGTTCAGCTTTGTGAAGTCCCTGCCTCCTGTGGGTCAAGAGATGCCTGAGTCAGTCGCAGCCTAACCTGCGTGCCCAGCTCCCCAGGGCAGCCTTCCGGCTTTACCACGCGTATATACGATACTGTTGCGGTTTTACTCATTATCTACTCATCTCCCTGCCATCCCTCAAGGACCCCTGGGTGTAAAACTCGAAGTCTCCATGACACTGCCTAGCAGGGTGATGTCTGATGCCTTCGTGGGCTCAGCAGTGATCACAGGCCTGGGGAGCCCGGGCAAGCTTGAGATGACCTGACCCAGCCTCAGGCCTCCTCCCTGTAGCAATACCAAGTGCTATTACGTAATCGATGGACAATTTATAATTTTATTTTTTATGATTGTTAGTTTCTATATTGCTGTTAGAAAAAGTGAAATTAAAATATTTCAAAAGAATATATTTATAAAGAGGAGAAATGTGCTTCCTTTTACCTTGTTCCTGTTACAGCACACACAGGGCCAAGCACTAAATTGAAAGAGAAAGAAGCGGGAGGAGGGAGGCAGGGAGGAAAAGTCACCTGAATCACTCTCCTTCCTTTATGACACTTCCCCCAAGGAGGGCTGCTTGGTGGTGTTGCCATCAGGAGCTTCCCGGCCTGGGCTATGTGAGCTCAAGGTGTGAAATTAAGAGATGCAGGCATTCATTATTCCTGAATTTGACCAAGGCCAGAGCCAAAGCAAATCCACTCACTCTTACATTAGCCACTTCCAAAGGTGACTCTGATTGGATTCAGAATATATGGGTCAAACTCAGAGCACTGTTGGATAGCGGACCCACAGGACATGTATTTCAAATCACAATTCTATCATCCAAGTACGGGGCTTAGCATTACTGTCCTGTGCAGAGAACTCGTGTCAAACTTTTTCAACGTCTTAGGTGGCGGTGCTCAAAATGAAGCCTGCATGAGGATCACCTGGGGCACCTGCTGCAAATGCACATTCCCAGGAAATTCCTGGGCTCCACTCAGAGGTTCTGGTGTGCAGCTCTGGCACGGGGCCTAGGAATCTGTTTTTAACAAACACTCCAGGAGACTGACAGGGGTGGTCTGCAGACACTTGGAGAAACCTTTAAAGGGACAAAGCAGGCAGGGAAGGCATGTCTTGAATGGCTCCTGTCTCTCATTCCCAGGAGAAGTCCATGTCTGCAGGTCAGAGCAGGTGTTAGGAATCCCATTCTGTAGAAAGAACAGCTGGAGAGAAGCGCTCTAGCCGTTCCTTGAGATCGTATCACCTGCTTACACCAAGCGGATGAGTGACTGAGATCTGTTTCCTGCAAAGAGCTCCCCGTATGAATTGGCTGCATGGAGCACAGGTCATGAGCTGAGGGACGGATGGGCACCTGGAGATCTGCCATCACCATTGGCCATGTAGTTCAAAGGGCGCTCGAGAAGCCACTGGGCCTTTCCACCCCTGCAGATGGGACCGCACACTTTTTCAGCCCAAAGGGAAATGACTCTAATTTGGCCTCCAAACAAGTCAAATACTTTTAAGTGCCACAGAGAAGGTAAAAGGTGACAGCAGTGCCCTCCCTTGTGTGGGAGAGGGCTGCTTTTACCACGTGGTCAGGGAAGGCTTCTCTGAAAAGGTGCTCTTTCAGCTGAAACTGCAGCCATGCAAAGATCAGGAAAAAGAGTGTTCTGGAGAGAAAAACAAGGACCCAGATTCTGAGGCGGGAGGGAGTGTGGTGGGCAGTGCGGCTCGAGTGGGGTCAGCCTCGTAGGTCAGAGTAAGGAGTCTGGGTTTTACTGGGATTGTGCCAGAAGTGTTTTGAGGTCTTTGAACAGGGGAGTGATGTATGGTCTGATTTAAGTGTTAGCAAGTTCTATGTAGAAAGTATGGGGGAAGTGGGGCAGATGTGGCATCCCCCGGAGGTCAATTACAGTGGACGCGAGTGACTTGGACGCCCGTGGCAGCTATGAACAGGGTGACACACGGTCTGATTTGGGATTTACTTCGGGACCTAGTGTGGGATGTATTTTGGATACTTTGGAGGTAAAGCCAACAGGGTCCACTGGTAGCTTGGATGTGACGTGTGCAGGAAATAGAGACTAAGGATAGCCCTCTGGCCAGCGGCTGGATTGGGGGGCGGGGGGTTTACTGAGATGAGAAATTTTGAGGGGAGCCTGAGTCGGGGAGACAGGTAGCAGTAACAGTTCTGTCTCAGCCGTGTTATATTTAAATGTCCATCACACATTCAAGCAGGAAGTGAGTAGGTGGTTGGCTATAAGGACCCGGACTTCAGGAAAAGACCAACGTCAGAGGCATAAATTTAGGAGTGTGGATTTGGGTGTTTGGATGATATTAAAAAGCACCATACCTGGATAAACTCCTCTAGGAAGAAAGCGTAGGCATAGAAGAGGGGGCTAAGTACAGCATCGTGGGGACTCCAGCACCTAGGGGTGTGAGAGAGAAATAAGAACAGTCACAGGAGACTTAGAAAGACCAGCTGGTAAAGTACAAGGAAAACCAGATGAAGGGGGCATCCGGGAGCCTTAAAGAAGAAAATGGTTTCAAGGAGAAAGTCGTCAATATCAAATGCTGCTGAGAAATCGAGGAAGAGGTGGACAGAGAGATAAACAGTGTTTTCAAGCAAGATGGAGATCATCTGTCTTTTATTCCAACGGTAATAGCCCTTTCAGTCCCAGGGTAGGGACAGAAGTCCAGTTGTGTGGGTTGAGGAGAAAATGGAAAGTGAAGAAATTGACTCTTTCAAGTCAGTTTGCTATAAAGAGAGCAGAGAAATAGGAGCTGGACAAAGTCATAAAGTCAGGGAAACAATTTTTGGCTTCCTCGAAAGAGTGTATGACAAAATAAATACATAATAGAGTGGCACTGTGTATTAACAATGTATCAAATCATAATACAAATGTATAATAAAGGTGCCAGCATCTAAGACGTGCAAATGGCAATAACCTGTTAGGAAGGGAGAAACTGATGGTGCATGAGAGAGAAGAAAGTAATTGTAGCAGTGAAGTTCTTAAGGAGGAGAGAGGGGGCTGGGAGGGGAGTAAAGACACCCCTTCCACTGTAGGGAGAAGGAAGGCTGAAGATGAGTGGGTTAGGGAATCTCTGGTGGGAAGAGGAGGAGGGTCCCATTGGATCCTTCCTATTTTCTCTGTGAAATAGGAGAGTGACTTGGAGGTGGTGGAATGTTAGAGGTTTGGGAAGAAAGAAGTTTTGAAATAATTGTCTCAGCGAATGGGCATGTTCATTTATTAGGAAGGATAGTCAAGTCACCCAGCAGTGCCGGCTGCCCATTTGAGGCTTGTGGGCGTTCAGTGTGATGCAAATCCAGTGAATGTGGTTGCGTGTTTGTTTTTTTTTTCCCCTCCAGCAATGGTTAGATGCCGCAGTGCGCACACAGAGCAGGCAGACAGTGGCAAGGGGATGTGTCAGGCAGATACACGGGAGGACAAGGAAGCGAAAGTTAAAAGTGTTTTGCAAAGGAGCAACCGTGGTGTTGAACCAAGGAATCCAAACCCAGTGAGGAGGGAAGAGGGGACATGGGGACACGGGGGCGGGGGTGACAGCAGTGCTAGAGCGGTGGGGTCCATGGTTGGTGGTCTCGGTGCCATCTGGGACTCGCTGAGTGACAGGGCTGGTGGAGAAAAGCTGAACAGAAGGTGATGATCAGAGTATGGGGACAGCAGAAGTGACATTTCGGGGATGGTGCAGCTTCTTCCTTCAGAGACCCAGCCTGATGCTACCTTAGCTTCCTGGTGGCCCCAGTAAGTGTGCACCTCATGCACTGGTGACATCAGTCAAGACTGAGACCGCCCCGCCCCCTGCAGATCTCACCGGTTTTACTTAGAAAGGGGTTTTTACGCTCTGTCGACAGCATTCTCTTTGGCTTCTTGGCAAGAGCAGAGCATCTCCCCCTTCCGAATGCTCTCTGTCAGAGCCCCGAGTCTGCAGTTGTGATGGCTGGAGAAGGAGGACTGGAGGAGGACAGTAGTGTGGGCCTGCCAGGACACACAGGCCAAGGACAACCGTGGGCCTATCTGATGGGAACCGCTCAGGCACACTGAAGCTTTCAGATAAGGCTATTTTTAAATACCCTGTTCGCAGGCTCAAAGCAAACAGCGGTGGAGACAGTTAGGCAGTCTCCGAGGGGAAACTGACTCAGGAAGAGAGACCGCAAACGTTGGGGGGCTCTGGACAGCAGTCACCCACACTCACTGTGAGGATATAAGTCCGCCGGGGACATTTCCTGACTGGCAGGGACAGGTGCCGGGAGTGGGTGGAAATTCCCTGGGAGACAATCCAGTAAGGCGTGGTTCAGCTCTGCAGGACTGGAGTGTATTTATTCCCTAAACCATTCTGTCAAACAGGGAATCCCTCAATCCAATCGCTCTTCTTCCTGCCCCCTCCTCCACGTGGGGGCAACTGGAGCCTGAGAAAGGACCACTTGTCGGAGGACATCCAGGGTCCCAAGGGACTCTGCCTCCTTCCAGAAAACTCCCCTCCCCGGGGGGGCGGCCTGGGCACCACCCACTTCCCCGAGAGCCTCCCCGGGATCGGTCGCCCCTTCGGGGTGGCACAGGGCTGGGGGGCAGCACAAGGGCTCTCTGCGCTGTCCCGTTGCACCAGGCGGGGTGGGCGGGAAGTGGAATTGTTCCAGCATCCCAAGCAGGGGAGGGAGGACCTGACCCAGGGCATCCAGGCTTACGAACCACTGGAAGAGTCAGGGAACGTGATTCTCGGAGCTGTGCTGGATTCCAGGAAGCTCGGCAGGCGTCGTTTTGGGCTTCTGGCAGTTACCTGAGCAGGTATTCCCAAGAGGTCTTCTGTCGCCTGTCTGCCTTCCGCCACCACTGGGTTTTTACTCACACAAACAGCCCCACCCGGAACACTTCTGACACCAGATGTGTGACTTTCCCACCCCGAATGATCCTCCGGTTCTCTGCAGACACCAGCTGGGTGTTCTACGATTTAACTCAGTTTGACACGATCCACACACAAAATGTCGTCTCCTGTATCCCCCATCCCTGCCCACAGTGGCCTCTGAGCTCAGCTCCCTGTACCTCTCTCTAGGAAAGACAAGACTGAATGAGCCATCATAAAGATGCAGCACGGTGCCCAGGAGGTAAAAAGCAATGCTCTGCAAGCAAGGTTCTGTTAAAAGTTTCCAGCCACTTCTATTTCTAGCAGAGGAGACAGTGAGTCTCCCCGAGAAAAACCGCAGGAGCGGCTCCTTTCAGGGAAGTGGGTGAGAGGGGGTCAGCCTCCATGCCCCTGGGGGACGGGAGCCAGAGGGGCGGGTAAGCTGCATCCTTGCCAGAAGGCTTCCGAAGAAAACGACCTTGACTCCTTTACAGATTCAAAAGCACCTCTAAGGCCCAACGCCTTGCTTCTTCAGGGGATCACAGACGTGCGGGTGAGACGCGCATCCCAGGGGCTGGGACACAGGGAGGAGGTGATAGCACCCACTTTAAGGGACAAAGCAGAGCTTAAGGAGCAGCCTCTGGGAGTGATGAGTCTCAGAGAAGAAGGGAGAGGAGAGTGACTTACCCTGCTGAAATGGGGCTGGAATTAAATCACATAAAATAACAAAGGAACATGGCTTTTTATGGACCCCAAGCTGCAGGTGGGACACACCGTATGCTGTCAGAGTCGGGTGGCTTTATCACTCAGAGTACGATTTTTTTTTTCCTGTTGCAAACAAAGCAGCAGGTCCAGGAGCTGGAGTGGCTGACCAGGGTCACCGTCCGGTTGGTGCAGAGCTGGGACCGCACGGCGGTCTCCTAACTCCTCATCCTGGCTCTTC
This sequence comes from Balaenoptera acutorostrata, assembly GCF_949987535.1. Classification (NCBI taxonomy): domain Eukaryota; kingdom Metazoa; phylum Chordata; class Mammalia; order Artiodactyla; family Balaenopteridae; genus Balaenoptera; species Balaenoptera acutorostrata. The sequence goes on from NC_080069.1 coordinate 8,284,167, forward strand.
CCAACGCCCTCTCTTCCCTGGAGCCCTCCCACCTCCGAGTTCTCCCTTCCAACTACACAGAGAAGGAGGTCTGAGAAAACAAATCTGAGAAGTTCTTCCCCCTGTAAACAAAAGGTTTTTTTCAGACTTTATAATGCAGACCTATTGAGTTAAGGAAATCCTAAAGTGCCCCCTGCTGGAAAAACAGAGGAATCTACTCACAGGTGGATTGTCTTCCAGATACTGCAGCAGCGCCAATAACTTACACCTTGATATTTGCTTGTTTTCTTGGCATTTGTGTTTGTCATCACTTTCCATGTTTGCTGGAAAATTCAAAGTTCAAATGCTATTTCCACCACTCAAAAACTGAGATCTCTAGCGGGAGTACCCTGTCACAATTTAATTAAATTCTACAAATACTTTTTAATATTTACTATGTGACAAGAACTGTGCCAATTCTAGAAAAGCAAGGTGACTAGAAGCTGAAGGTCTATACAGCACTTTGGTTTCATTCATGCCATCTCAACTGAAATTCATGTTTTATGTCAGTTGTGGCACGCAATCCTTTATAAAGAAAATAAAATGGCCATTAACTTGAAAATAGTGTGATATGTTTTCAAATCTATTGTTTAATGTGGTGTTTTCATTCTCATTTTTAAAAGCTACAGCTCCTAATTAATGAAGCCATTTTCCCCATTACAACTGAAAACTGAGAAACCCTTACATCTTTCTATCACCAGCTCGCTCCTATCAAAACGCCTGGACTGGTCCAGATTTCCCCCTTGTTGGCCTTGCTGCATTTCAAAGCTCTAGCAGTCTTTCTCAGCTTGCAGCTAAAATCTGGCTTTCTCTTCAAGAGGGAAATACTTTCTAAGATAGTAACTCAAGTAATTCAGTTTGCCTCTTCAACCCCACCGCCTGCTGTTCATCTCTCTCTGTCTTTCCTCCCATGAGTCAGAAACAATATGACTGCATTCACGAAATGTTCTCCGTTCCTTATAGTATAACTTTCCGCATGACTAACTGTCCTTAGTTGGTGTGTCTCAATTCATTTTATTTTTACAGTCTTGCTTGCTTATTTTTTTCTGCCTCTCTGGGTTGCTCCCCTCTCTAAGTGACCACCTTCCTTTCTAACAACCAGTTCATCTTCACCTTAATTATCCCTGGCAGCATACCCAGATATAAATTTATAACCACAGCAGGTGGTTGCAAAGTGCAGGACAGTCACTTCCCATGGCCTGACTCACTGGCGCCCTCTGCTGGTGCTCCTTCCAATCGGCTGTGAATAAGGCAAGTCACCTGCAAATCAAGACTTGGCCCTTCCAGGCGTGGCCGACCTCAAAGTGTTCTTGGTGTGAAGACATCACACCTGGATCTCAGTTAAAAAAAAAAAAACAAAAAAAAAACAGCTTATAAAACATTAGAGATAGCAGATGACAAGAGAAGACCTGAGCACACCAAGTCCAAGAGAGGAGCCGGAAGGTACGGGAGGTAAACCAAGTGAGACTGTGCAAGTCTTTCCCTTCTCTAGACTTGTCTATTTGAAAAAATCCCTGAATAATTAGAAACTAAGCAACATACTATTAAATAACCCACAAGTCAAAAAAGAAATCATAATGGAAATTAGAAAATATTTTAAGCCAATTGAAATGGATAAATAATATATCAAAATTTATGATATTCTGGCTAATGCAATAATTAGAGGGAAATTTGCTTTAAATACTTATATTAGAAGGAAACAAAAATATAAAATAAATATTCTAATCACTTACCTTAGTAACTTAGAAAAAGAGCAAATTAAGCTAGAAGTAAGCAGAGGGAAGAAAAGAGAAAATACCAGCCCCCAAATCAATTAAATAGAAACAGAAAAACAATGAAGAAAATCAATGATACTGAAAGTAAATTAACTGAAAGGAAATTGAATTCTTAATTAAAAGCCTTCCTATAAAGAAAACTCCAGACACACCTGGTCTCACCAGTGAATTCTATCAAATATTTAGAGGGAAAAATAATATAAATTCTCTGCAAACTCTCAGAAAATAAAGGAAAACACACTTTCCCATTCATTTCATAAAATCTTCATTACTCTGATACCAAAACCAGACAAAGACATTATAAAAAAGAAAGAAAATATTATCTCTCATTGAAAAAAAAATACTAGCAAATTCAGTTTAGCAATATACAGAAAGCAAGATTTATCCCAGCTATTCGAGGTTGGTTAAGATTCAAAAATCAATTAATGTCACCATAACAGGATAATTGAAGAAAAAAAAGATCATCTCCACAGACGCAGAAAAAACATTTGAAAAGTTTCTATTCCCATTGATGTTACAAACTATTAGCAAACTAAGAATAGAACACTTCTTCAAACTGATAAAGAAATATTTGAAAAATCTAGAGCTAACATCATACTTCATGGCAAAAACAGAATGCTTTCATCCCCAGTTTGGGGACAAAGCAAGGATGCTGACTGCCATGGCCTCTTTTCCTCAGTGAACTGGGTATCCTGGCCTATGCAGTGAGGCAAAAAACATAAATAAAAGGCAGAAAGATTGGAAAGTAAAAAGTGAAACTGTCTTTATTGCAAACTGCATGATCACATATATGGAAAACCCTAAGGAACCTACAAAAAAAGCTATTAGAACTAATAAGTGAGATAAATAATGTCTCAGGTTACAAAGTCAATATTAAAAAATCAATTGTATTTCCATATACTCGCAATTAGAAGTTGAAATTTTTTAAAATTAGCTTCCATCCAAAAACATGAATAATTAAGTATAAATTTTAAAAATTTGGGGTAAGACCTATTCCCTGAGAAATATAAATATAAAACATTATTGAGAGAAACCAAAGAGACCCCAAATAAATGGAGACATATATACCATTTTAATGGGTTGGAAGACTCAGTCTCCTTACCCAATCCATAGATATAACACAACTCCAGTCAAATTCCCACTAGGCTTTCCTGTAGAAATCAACAAGTTGATTCTAAAATTTGCATGGAAATAGAAAGGACCTGGAAGAGCCAAAATAAACTTGGAAAGAAATACGAAGTTAGAGGACTTCACTTTCTGACTTCAAGACATTATGCAGGGACAGGAATCCAGACAGTAGAGTACTGGCATAAGGATAGACATAGAGATCAATGGACAGAACAGAGGGGACAGAAATAGACCCCCGCACATATGGTTAATTGATTTTCAACAACTTGCCAAGATAATTCAGTGGGGGAAAATATAGCCTTTTCAATAAAGTGTTGAACTGGATGCTCATATTATTCATAAAGAGAAAAAGTGAACCCTAGCTTCACTCCACAACATACACAAAAATTAACCCGAAATGAATCACAGACCTAATATAAAAACTAAAATCATAAAACTTCTAAAAGAAAACATAGGTGGAAATCTTTATGACCGTGGGGTAAGCAAAGATTTTTTAGATAAAAAACACAAAAAGCCCAAACCAAAAAAAAATTGATAAATTGGACTTCATCAAAACGTAAAACTTCTGCTCTTTGAGAGATATTGCTAATGGAACGGTAAACCCTGGACTGGGAGAAAATATTCTCAATACATACGACTGATAAAGAACTTTGTAGGACTTCCCCGGTGGCGCAGTGGTTAAGAATCCGCCTGCTAATGCAGGGAACACGGGTTCGAGCCCTGGTCCCGGAAGATCCCACATGCCATGGAGCAACTAAGCCCGTGCGCCACAACTACTGAGCCTGTGCGCTAGAGCCCACGAGCCACAACTACTGAGCCCACGTGCCACAACTACTGAAGCCCGTGTGCCCAGAGCCCGTGCTCCGCAACAAGAGAAGCAACCACAATGAGAAGCCCCCGCACCGCAACAAAGAGTAGCCCTTGCTCACCGCAACTAGAGAAAGCCCACGCGCAGCAACAAAGACCCAAAACAGCCAAAAATAAAAATTAATTAATTAATTTAAAAAAAAAAAGAACTTTGTATTCAGAAAATAAAAAGGCTTCTTACAACTCAATAATAAAAAGACAACCTACTTTTTTTAATGGGCAAAAAATTTGAACACACCCTTCACAGAAAAAGAAAAATACAAATGGCCAATAAGCACATGAAAAGATGCTCAACATCATCAGTCATCAGGGAAGTAAAAACTAAAACCACAGTGGTACACCACTTCACACCCATGAGAATGACTAAAATTAAAACGACTAGTAACACCACGTATTGGTGATGTGGAGCAAACTCATGTATTGCTGATGGAATTGTAAATGGTACAGTCAACTTTGCAAAACATTTTGGGGATTTCTTATATGGTTGAACATATACTTACCATAGGACCTAGCAATTCTAAGGTATTTATCCAAGAGAAATGGAAACAGATGTACACACACAGACTCATCTATGAATGTTTACAGCAGCTTTATTCATAATAGTCAAAAACTGGGGAAAAACCTAAAATGTCCTTTAGTAGGTGAATGGATAAAAAAAATTGTGGTATATTTATACAATAGCATAAATATTCCTACTCAGCATAAAAAGGAATGAACTACTGATACGTACAATAACATAGATGGATCTTGAAAATACTGAGCAAAATAAGTGAAATACAAAAGAATAGGTGTACAATTCCATTTACATAAAGCTAGCCAAAAGTCTTATTTAATTCATGGTGACAGAAAGCAGATCAGTTGTTACCTGGGGCAGGAGTGGGGATTTACTGGGGGTGAGGCCTAGGGAACTTTGGGGGGTAATAAGGAATATTCTGTGTCTTGAATGTGGTTGTATGAATATATAAATTTGTCAAAGCTCATCAGAATGGGTTTTGGATGCTAATAAATTATACCTGAGGAAATTACACCTCAATAAAGTTGATTAAAAAAACACCTAAGCAATCTGGGAAAAAATAAGGCTTAGAAAACACTAACATAACAGATGAAAAGGAAAATCACGACTTTATGGAGTCCTAGAGATGGGGACCAGAAGACACAAGAGGTAAAGCAAGTGAGATTCTGTGAAACACCTTTCCCTCCCCTGGCCTCAGTTACACCCATGGTACAGTGGACAGGATCCTGTGTGCTGTCCCTTGTAACTTCAGTTGGTTATTTCTCTGAATCAATTGCCGGCCGGGCCTACACACAGTTATAACCATCATTACAGAGAGCCTTTCATATCCGCACTGGATTTTATGGTCTGTGGCCAGACCTCTTCACAATCCTCACAGCCACTCTTGACTTAGATACTATTGTGGTCTCCATTACTACAGAAAAGGAGACTGAGGCTCAGAAAAACCAGGGATTTTTTAAAGATCACACGGAAAATGATAGACCTGAGATTCAAGTCCAAGTGCCAAGGAACTCTGTTTTCCAAACTCTCTCACCTCCCTATCCTCTTGTCCCCCAGGAAAAGTAACTCAGTTATTATGTAATTAATTGAAATCACCATGAGCAATAACGTATCAGTAACAACAGTACCAGATCTAGGAAGTAGAACTAGGGTGTAACATTCATTTTCTGGCTCAGACCGGTCCACACGTGTTTCTCAAAAGACGGAATGACTATAACGGCTGATTGTTGTGTTTAATGATGCTTTGCTTATTAGTATCTCAATTCAACAAATACTCTGTGGGGAAGGCATTGTTAGGAGCGGGGCATTCAGAAAGGATTAAGGCGTAGTCCTGGCCTTCCCAGAACTTAAAAGCCAGTGTTACACCCTGATCAGCTCAGGACTGTTTTCTCCCCTGTGTGATCCTAACACCAACTGTTACCTCCTACCGAAATCCCATCAGCTCCCACGTGACTCACAGAATGGGCGCCAGATGGGGCCACCATGTCCGGATTGTCTGTTTTCCAAGAAGTATTAACCGCATTTTCCAAAGTCAAATGGAGGGATCTGACAAGGGCACTGGGGCCCACAGTAGGAAAGAGCAATTTAAATCAGACCTAGCTTGCGGGATCTATAACACAGCACTGTTCTGAATAGGGCTGTAAGCCTCCAGCCTGACAGCCCCAAGCTACTTGAGAACTGGTAAAGTTGCCTTAGAGTTTTCAGATGCTTTTTAACATAACTGTCAAATATGATAAGTCAAGCAAACATAGATTGGTTTTTCTTTTTTTTTGTCTTTCCTTGCATATTTTTAAACAGGTCTTTTACGTATTATAGCAAATACCTCAAATTATAAACATTTCTCTGGGAAAGAGGTGGTATAGGATGGGGCACTTCCGTGATAAGCACCATTCCCTTTATTTATGTCCTGCCTTTTGAGGGCAGTGGAAGGAAAGCAGAGACTGTTATTCCTGTTTTCCATGATGAGAAACTCCACTGTGAAGCACCCCTTGGTTTTGTGCATCTCAATCCTTTTTAAAGTTTTGACGTATGCATGCTTCCTTCTCTGATGCCCCCATCACACACATTCATTTGAAAAATTAAAGTGAACTACACCTACCTTTTTTCATGTCGTAACATGTAAAATTAACTTTCGCTGCACTTTCTGTATGTGGAACACATAAGGAGCAGAAAGGGTGACACGAACCTGATTTTTGGCTTCCTCAGGCACCTGTTGGCCCCTATGGGACGCTTCCTTGTTCATAGCACACAGAATAAGCCTAGCCTGCGTCTCACGGTCAAGTGCAGCAAACGTCAACCCGTAAAATACTTTCTCCAGTTGTGTCAACCTGGTCAGGACTGGGGTGTCCCGTGGTGGTAGGGATTTGTATAAGTTTTTAAATTTTATTTTATTCTGGCCACACTGCGCCGGATGTGGGATCTTAGTTCCCCAACCAGGGATCAAACCACTTCTTACTACCCCTGAAGTGGAAGCACGGAGTCTTAACCTTCCCTGGACCACCAGGGAAGTCCCTGTATAACTTTTAAACACAAAATTGTTCAATTTTAAAAAAACTTTTATTGAAGTAGAGTTGATTTACGATGTTGTGTTAATTTCTGCTGTACAGCAAAGTCACTCAGTTATACACATATATATTCTTTTCCATATTCTTTAAAAAAAAAAATCCCTCTGTACGTGAACGTTGTCCTCAATGATGTAAGATCCATGAAAGGCAGGGTCTTTATCTTTTTAGCTCCATGCTTTATTCCTAGCGGTTAAGACAATGCCTGGCACACAGGTGTCCTATAAATACTTGTTGCATGAATGACGAGTAAGCGTTCCCTGTCCACACGTGACTGTCCACTGAGCCCCTGTATCAGTTCTTTCACGTGTCCCTGCTCATGTTTATGGGCTGAAGCCCCCTCCCAACTTATCAACTGAAACTCAGCTGCAGCCTCTCCTCCATGAAATGAGCTCCCCGTGCAGCTGTGATCTGAAAATAGTGAACAGCAGGAAGGATCATGTAAATCAAATCAACAAAAATACAGTCTATTTCATATTGAAATAAACTAAATTACAGAGCTACTACCATGACTTATCAAGGGATAGAAATGATTGAGAAAATAAATCAATAAACCATTCTAGCAGTTTCCAAATCACGTATTGATCTTTTAAAGTTTTTGCCATGGTTTTTTATTTTTTTGGCTGGCTAGCTATCACCTGCTAGATGAAACCATAATTGCCTGAACCATAATTTGACTTAGAGAATCACATCAGGCTCTCAACAACGTTCCACATTCGGTTGATATTTGGTAGGTGACTTTCGTCTTAAGTAAATGTCTCTTAGCATCAATGCTTTAGTTTTTGGTGCTGAATCTTCTACTGAACTAAGGAATTTCACTAAAGAATTTCTTAGCCCTTATAGTCCTGTTTGATATTTCTATTTATTTAATATTTCTGTTACCAACTAAGTCATAAAAATGTTCATTGGAATGTCCTATTAAAGAATTGGTTTAATTTTATCAACTTATGTTCACCTGCAACCCACGAAGCTTTGTGAACATCAATCAGCCATATGGAAGGAACTTAAAATCCGTTATGGTTTTTACTTTTCTCATCAAACATGCATCTATATGTAATTTATTTAAAAATTAATAATTTGTCTCTTGTACTTGATATTTTATTTTAAATTCTTTATTTTTTCTCATATATTTATATATGATATATATCTTCATTATTTCCTCATTCTCAATATCTTCTGCTTCTTTCTTGTTTTCTGTATTTAGATTTATAAGTGTAATGACTATCATTCATCAAAATAATCTATCAGCTTTAATAACTGAAATATTTCTTTCTTGTAAAACAAAACAAAGTTTTGAGGTCTGTTAGAATATTACTTACTTAAACCAAGTCTCTAATTTAAAAATTTTTTCTGGGACTTCCCTGGTGGTCCAGTGGTTAAGACTCCACGCTCCCAATGCAAGGGGCTCAGGTTCTATCCCTTGTCAGGGAACTAGATCCCGCGTGCCACAACTAAAGACCCCCGCATGCCACAACTAAAGATCTCGCATGCCTGAGCTAAAAGATCCCACATGCTGCAACTACAGATTCCTTATGCCGCAACTAAAAAAGATCCTGCCTGCCGCAACGAAGATGCCGCAGCAGCAACTAAGACCCAGTTCAGCCAAATAAATAAATAAATATTAAAAAAATAAAAAGACTCCACCCATCCAATGCAGGGGGCACGGTTCGATCCCTGGTCGGGGAAGTAAGATCCCGCATGCCACGCGGTGCAGCCAAAAAAATATATATTTTTTTCCAAACATTTACCTACTCCCATTTCAGTTTCCTGCTCTATAGGAATTGGGTAATTTTCACATTTAGATCTAAAGTCCTCAACTATCTAAGCCCCAAACTCCTTTCCCTCTGTAGATAGTCTAATCACCAAGCAATACTCAGAATCACAGAGCCAGGCCATCTGTACCCATGGCCCTTGCTACGGGCACTGTGATAATGGACCAGTGCTAGGTGCCCAGCACCTGGATGTGCTAGCCCTGGGCCTGGTTGCCCTCAGATCCGTTCCTCATCCTTTCCCTGCTCTGCTGTATGTTGAAGGGGCAACCTGCAGCCTGCAAGCCCCCTTCTCAGTGAGGTCTCCAATGGGAGGCACCGGTGGGGACGGAAAGGCAGGAGGAGAAGAGAAGCCAGGGTATTCCTCTCATCCCTCTCATCCCTCTCTCCCTCCGCCAGCATCTCCAACAGCATCTCCATCTTGTCTGCAGTTCCAGCACTGCCGTACAGGCCCTCTGTGGCCCAGGTTCTCCCAGGGCACCCCAGCCCCTGGCTCTGGTACTCACCATCGCCTCCTTCTCTCTCTCAGCCCAGGGATGGAGGGCCTTCTCACCGCTCCTGGACTTGCATTGTCCCTGGTTGATTCCTGAGCCTCTCCATCCCCTGGGGAACCAATTTCCTGCATTAAATCTCCTTTGCTACCTAGATACGTTTTCCTGGTTAACCTTTGGCTGATGTGTTGCAGTTTCAACGTCTGGTAATAACATCCCATGGGGAGGCTCTGCCCCTTCCCCTAGTGGCCTTGGGTTCTCCTTTCAACACCTCCCACGGCTTGGGTCTGCCTGCTGCCAGCTCTTCCCAGCTCTGCTTTCAGCCAACATCTTGTTTGTGGCCTGAAATTGCGTATGGAGGGAGCATTTAGTCGTGGAAATCTGCAAACACCACAAATCCTGCTCACCCTGCCCATCCCCACTCCACCGAGGGCCAGCTGTTGAACATTCACCAGCACGCCACTGGTGGAGATCTGGGTGAGATCTGCAGGGGACACTTGTCCATTAACTGCTGGCAGAGCAGGGGGCTTCTCTGCAGAGGTGGGTTTCCAGCTCACCCCACCTCGCCTAAGAGGAGAACTGGCCCCTGCATGAAGACAGCTGTACGTCCCCAGAGAGCCTGGCTAACTGCTGTCTCTGGAGCAGGGCTGGCACTAGGGTGATGGGGGGAGGAACTCACCTTGGGTACAAAATTTTAGGGGGCATCGGGGAAACTCAGCAATCAAGACAACTAGTATTTTCAATGCAATATTATTAAAGATCAAAATTAATGCCCCCCACCAAGCCCCATGATGAACAAAATATCAAAATTTTAAGGAAAGACAGGGTTGGACAAGGCTGAGATTACGGTGAGATGAGGAAGGTAAGTCATGCAAGATTCATCTTGGTTAGATTTTGATAGTTTGTTCACATGGATTTTTTTTGCATTAATTTTGATTTTTTAAAAGGTTCATGACTTTGCGTTTGGCAATGATTTCTTGGCTATGACACCAAAAACACAGACAACAAAAGAAAAATAGATAAATTAGAGGTCATCAAAACTGAAAATTTTGTGTGTCCAAGGACACTATCAACAGATTAAAAAGGCAAGCAGAATGGGAGAAAATATTTGCAAATTACATATTTGATAAGGGATTAATATCCAGAATATTTAAAGAGCTCCTAAAACTCAACAACAAAAAACCCAACAACCCAATTTAAAAATGAGCAAGTGAACAAATGAGCAAATGAGCAACTATACTCCAATAAAAATTAATCAAAAATAATAAAAAATAAAAATGAGCAAAGGACTTGAATGGATTTTTCTGCAAGAAGATATACAAATGGCCAATAAGCACACGAAAAGATGCTCAACATCACTAATCATTAGAAAAATGCAAATGAAAACTGCAGGTGAGGTGTACCACCTCACACCCATGAGGATGACTATTATTTAAAAAAAAAAAGAGAAATAATAAGTGTTGGAGAGGATGTGGAGAAATTGGGACTCATGCATTGCTAGTGAGAACATAACATAGTGCAGCTTCTGTAGAAAACAGTATGGTGGTTCCTCAAAAATTTTAAAATAGAACTACCATATGATCCAGCAATTGCATTTCTGCGTATATAACTAAAAGAATTTAAAGCAGGGACTCAGAAAGATATTTGTATACTCAGCATTATTTATAAGGGCTACAATGAGAAGTAACCCAGGTGTCCATTGATGGATGAACAGATAAACAAAATGTGGTCTATCCATACAATGAATATTATTCAGCCTTAAAAAAGGAAAGAAATTTTAGCACAGGCTACAACATGGATGAACCTTGAAGAAAGTATACTAGGTGAAATAAGCCAGACACAAAAGTACAAATACTGTGTGATTCCACTTTTATGAGGTACCTAGAAGAGTCAAATTCATAGATACAGAAAGTAGAATGGGGGTTGCCAGGGGCTGGGAGGAGGGAAGAATGGGGGATTATAGTTTATAGTTTATAGTTTATAGGAGAGAGTTTCAGTTTTGCAAGACGAAAAAACCTAGAAATGGATGGTGGTGACAGTTGCACAACAATGTGAATGTACCTAATGCCAATGAACTGTACGCTTAAAAATGGTTAAGATGGCAAATTTCATGTTATGTGTATTCTACCAAAATTTTTTTTTAATTAGGAGAACAAAGCAAGGTGCAAACCAGTATGCAATCAGTTACTTTTATGGTAAAAAGGGGGGGAGGGGTTAGACTCTAGTACTTTATTTGCTTGGATATGCATTTTTAAAGCTCTGGAAAGATGCATAAGAAACTAAAAATAAACTTTACCTTGGAGGGGTAGGGTGGGAACTGGGCAGATAGAGGGCAAGGGTCGGTGTGACATTTGTCATGTATCTTTTCTAAGAATTTCTAATTTTATACAAACAGGTCTCAGAAATTCCCAGCTGCTTATGGGAAAGCAGAAATCAGATTCGAGTGTTGCCTAATGGCCACATGGCCGCCTCTGAATGATAACTCTTTCTGGCGGGGTTTACCTTGACCTGCCATTGATCGGTGCCTTGTTATCGGTCTTATCTCACCTGAAACCCAGCATGAACCCTCACACCAACCAGCAGAGCATTTTCCTCTGGAAACAGTCCAGCTCCCTTGAGAGCAGTGGACCCTGAGGGCATTGGGACCCTTCCCTCTGGGGGCAGGTCCATCTTTCTGCTGGGCTTTCTGTCACGTCCATGGATATTCTTTCATTGGTGATCCTGCACTGGCCAGACCTGCTTGCCAAGCTCTCTGTCCAGCAGGAAGACTCAAGGGCGCTCCCTCCTAGGTTTACTGAGGGGTGACCACTCTGGGCACAGTCGGGGGACCTGAGGACAGACACCTGTGGGGTGGGCTCCCCCTTCGCCCTTCACCTCTCCTCTATCCTCCTTTGCTCAGGGAGCCCTGGCCCCGAATCTATTCCCCCCGCCGCTGCCCACCTCCCCTGGGCCTGCCCCTCCAGTCCTGCCCTCCCCCCAACCCCATGCAGGAGCCCTGCCCCTTAGCCCCATGCTGCAGTCAGACACACATAGGTTTGAATTCTGGCTCTGCTACTTACGAGCTGTGTGACCCTGGGGAAGGTAGTTAACCTACCTGAGCCTCGGTATCCTCCTGGGTAAAATAGGGACACGAAGAAAGACATAGGGACATGTGCGGTCTCCTGCTGGGAGGCCGTGGTCCACACCGGCTTCTGGTGCCGGCCTGGTTCTGCCTCTTGAGCTGGTTGGTGGCCACACAGGACTTTGCTTTATAATTATTTATTAAACTGTACATTTTTATTTTATGCACTTTCCTATATATATGTTCTATCATACAGTTTCCAAAAAAAAAAAAAAAAAAGCTTTTTAAAAAAGTAAACCTATAGAAAAAATATCAGGGGCTAAATAAAGGCTAGTTTACTTACCCCCCCAGTCCCCATTGCCAATACCATTTCAGTTCTCTCCTTTCTCAAAAATCCTTTTGATTCTCAATTATCACAAACCCCTTTCCCTTCCCACCCAAGCTCCTAAAATGACTGCTCTGAACCTGTCCCTCCACTTCTCTCTCCCTGTGTCCTTCCCATGAGCCACCGTGGGTGTCGGGCTGTGCCCTGACAGATCTGATCGCCCACCACGTTTCTGAGGGGCTGGACCACTTCTAGCTGCCAGGGCCATGGGCAGGGTCTCCTTCCCCACTGCAGGGAACCTCACCTCCCAACATAAGTCAGCCTCATCCTGGCGCACAAGGCACGCCCCAGGTACAATCCCAGGTGTGAAGTTCTGCAAATGGTCCAAAGCAGTGTCACCTGTCCTTGCACCGGAATTATCTGGGAGTAATTCACCCACTTGAGGAAAGACACCCCTTCCTCAGCCCCACCCCTGAAGAATCTGCCAGGAAGAAAGCTCCAGAAAGAGAATTCTTATCCACCAAGCATCTACTACATGCCAGGCACTTCTCATACACCAGCCTATGTAATTCGTCTCCCAGTCCTAGTGCTGTGATGGTCCTCGTTTTGCAGGTGAGGAAACTGAGGCACAGAGGAGGTGAGTAACTTGCAGTGGGTCACGTGGGCGGGACGGTGGAGACAGGATTTGAAACCATGACTGTGGGGCTCCTTTGGCCATGCCCTTCCTGAGACCACTCTTTTCCATACATTGCTAACTTAGTTTCTGGTAGTTTCTCCAAAACATTCATGTGCACGCAAATTACCTGGGCTCTTGTTAATTCTGACTCGCAGGTCTGGGGTGGGGCCTGAGACTCTGCATTTCTAACAAGCTCCCAGGGATGGTGTTGCGGTCCATGGACCTCACTTTGAGTAGCAAGACAGGAGAAGTGAGCATAAATGTGACCCAGGGAGTCACTGGGGTCTCCCTACTTTAAGGGTGAGTCAGCTAAGGTGGATGGACTGAATGTTTGGGTCTCCCCAAAATTCATATGTTGAATCCTAACCTGAGATGTGATGGGATGAGGAGGTGGGGCCTCTGGGAGGTGATTAGGTTAAGAGGATGGAGCCCTCATGAGGGGGATTAGTGCCCTTATAAAAGAGACCCCAGAGGGATCCCTTGCCTTCACCCTGTGAGGACACAGCGAGAAGATGGCCGTCCCTGAACCAGGAAGCAGGGCCTCACCAGACACCAAATCTGCCAGCACCTTGATCTCGAACTTCCAGCCTCTAGAACTGTGAGAAATAAACACCTATCGTTTAAGACACCCAGCCTATCACATTCTGTTATAGCAGCTTCAACGGACTAACACAGGACAGGGAAACGGATGATCTGCCCTCAGTAGTAGGTCCTCAGCCTGGAGGTCCCCTCACCATACCGCCCAATCAGACACAAAGCCCAGACCTCTGCCTCCTTATCACAAGGACTTGGGACCTTATCATTATATTTGTGATGGTGACCTGTGATCAGTGATCTTTGATGATATTACTACTATGACTCATTGAAGGCTCAGGTGATGGCTAGCATTTTTTAGCAATAAAGTTTCTTTTCATCAAGGTACGTAAATTGTTTTTTAGATATGATGCTATTGCACACTTAATAGACTACAATATAGTATAAACATAACTTTCATATGTACTGGGAAACCAAAAAATTCGTGTGACTCGCTTTACTGCGATAATCGCTCTATTGTGGTGGTCTGGACCAGAAGCCGCAACATCTCTGAGGTCACCTGTATCAGTGTCTCCCCACCTTTTCACCTGTGGCATACAGAGAAGGTGATAGAACTCGTGCCCCGTGCTGGAGCACAGGAGACGGTGCTGCCACTGGGGCAAAGCCGTCGCCCGAGGGTCCCCACGGGCCAAGGGCATCAGGGTCTCTGCACACTTGTGTTGTATCCACAGCACCCAGAGAGAAGCCCTGGGGGGAGATTCTTAGACTCCCCTTCAGGATGCTCATTTCCCACACATTCTATTGATGCTCTGCTCATGTGTTCTGTTCACAGTCACATCTGCAGATTAGTTCGGGGTTCAGGTTGTTCTCTGACCAGAGGTGGGTACCCGGTGACCCCCCGGTGACCCCTGCTCCCTGGGACTCGGCCTGTTAGATCTGATCCCAAGTTGCTGGGTCGCATCCACGGCACCTGCCCCCATCCCGTCAAAACTGGTGCTACCCTTTCTGACCTAGTTATTTGGTCTCATTTCCCAACAACAACCAGCGTGGCCTCCTTCCCTCCCTCTTGTGAAATTAGTTGCACAAAGAATGAGAAGTTGGGGCCTTTCATGTCTCTAAGTTCCTTAGGTATGATTTCTGCCACAAATCACTCCTGCAAACTGGCCCAGCCAGCCTGACGCGCTTTCCAGAATGCACAGTCCACACTTCTCGGCAGATGCCTTTCGAGTCTTAACCACGTGCAGAACTTGCTTCTTTCTTCCGGGGCTGCACGGCAGGAACGCTGGTGCGGCATCCTTGCAAATCTCCATCGTATGACGTGGAGCTGGCACAGAGCTGGAGGCCTCGGCCGCTTTGACGGCGCACAGAATTCCCGAGCCTGCACACGCTCAGCTGAGCGCCGTCTCTGCTCCACCTGTGCAGCCTGCCCCGTCACAAGCCAGGGACATTTGCCAAGCGCAGGTGCAGAGCTTCCTGCCCAGGGATATGATGCTGTACCCCTGCACACGGCTCTGGTTTCTGGAAGCACAGGCCCTGCCAGGGTTCCCGCCAGTGAGAATGAAACGTCCACGGGGCCGAGATTTGAAGAACGGTGGATCTTACTTGACAACAGACCCCAGAGGACCCTAGACAGGGAAGAGTTGCTGCCCTTGGATCCACTGACCCACATAAGTACTGCGGGGCCTCGGGAGGAGGGAGGATGAGGAGAGACGTCAAAGGGGCCTGTTGAGATGAGGCTGAACACACCTGGCACCTCAGCGACAAGGTGGCATCCACCCCCCTTTCCAGGAGCACCACCAACTTCACAGGCCCCGGCAGTGTTGACCCTGGCAGGACGGGCGGATGCTATCAGCTCGCAAGGTCTGAGCCAAAGGGGCCTGTCAAGATGAGGGCCAAACACACCTGCTGCCTCAGCGACAATGTGGCATCCAACCCCCTCTCCAGGAGCACTGCCAGCTTCACGTGCCCCGGCAGTGTTGACCCTGGCAGGACGGGCGGATGCTATCAGCTCGCAAGGTCTGAGCTTCAAGGCAAGGGCAGAGCGGCTGATAAGCAAAGTAGGGCCTGAGAACTGCGCCAGGCACAGGCACACGACCTACCGTGCTATTCTCTGGCCGACCACAACTGGGGCTTTGGAGGATTGCCCAGCTCAGGCCTGATACCGCCGGCGGGGCTGGGGGGTGGGGCAAAGACGGCCAGCCCAGTCCCCAAATGTGCCCCCAAACGTGAGCTGTCTGCATTTTCCTCCAAACGTACACGTGAGGATCCCCTCACACCATGGTTCTTTACTCTTTGGGGTAGGGGGGGACCCTTTGAGAATCTGATAAAAGCCAGCACCTTTTGCCCTGAAAAATGTAGCATCTAATGTAAGGCTGAGAGTTTGGTTTTCCATCCCTCTGAAACCTGGTTGATAGATAGATGGGAGGATGGGAAAGCTACTTGGAGTGTGGGGAGAGAAGCTGCCTCTGAGGCCCCAGAGGAAGGGAGGGGAACAGGGAGAAGTGTTAGCTAAGGTTAAACCCTGAGGTGAAAGAAAAGACGGGCAGCACCGTCTCTCAGAGATGGCTGATGGAGTAAAGGATGCCAGATCCCAAATGGGTGGAGTCAGATTAGCAGAGCATCTTCAGTGGTCCCGACCTGATCACCTGGCCAGGGAGAAATCCAGCAGGAGCCCAAGAACGTAATTCATGGGAGGCTTTGGGAGTAAACTGCAAGTCTCTCCTCACCCTCATGATATAACACATCATGATGAATTCAGGGTGCTGGACAACCGTCAAACTTGGTCATTGTGGGAGACTCCCAGTCCCTGCCCCCTGGTGGTCACTTTTCTGGGGAACCCCTCCCCTTGGGTGTAAGCAAGACCTTGCCTCTAACCAATAGAATATGGCAAAGATGATGGAATGTCCCTTCCTTGGTTGGGTTATGTTATGTAAGACTCTGTCCTGCTAGCAGATTCACTCTAGAAACTCTCCTTGCTGGCCGAATGAATTAAGTGACCATGATGGGACAGCCCACGTGGCAAGAAACTTCCAGAAGCTTCTAGGAGCTAGGACTGACTTCTAGGAGCTGAGGGCAACTGCCAGCCAACAGCCACAAAACACCAGGGCCCTCAGTGATATAACCACCAGGAAACGAATCCTGCCAGCCACCTGAGTGAGCTTAGAAGCAGTTCTTCCCCAGGAAAGCATCCAGATGAGAACCCAGCCCTGGACCACATCTTGATTCAGCCACATCCTAAACAGAATCCTGCTTAGGATCGCCTAGGATAATACCTGATCCACAGAAACTATGAGATGCTTAATGTGTGTTGTTTTAAGCCACGCTGTTTGCTACACAGCAATAGATAACACAGCCATGGAGCGAGAAAGTAGCTCAACGGCTTTCTCGATCTGTGCTGTGGTCAGGAGTGTCCGTATTGGTAGACAAAAGCACAGAGGTTCCAGGACAGGGATAAGTGGTTTCTCCATTTCATCTCAGGAATCACCGTGTTTGTTTTAAGTTTAGCTTTTATAAAGTCCTGCACATTATGCTGGAAGAGGTATTCCTTTTATTCTGTGAATTCATTCTATAGCTAAACCTTATCCCTGGAAACTGTTACTGTGAGCCATCACCTAGACTTCAGAAGACTCATATTTGCTTAATTATTTTTTTTATTGGAGTATAGTTGCTTTACAATGCTGTGTCAGTTTCTTCTGTACAGCAGAGTGAATCAGCCATACGTATACATATATCCCCTCTTTTTTGGATTTCCTTCCCATTAGGTCACCACAGAGCACCAAGTAGAGTTCCCTGTGCTATACAACAGGTTCTCATTAGTTATCTATTTTATACATAGTAGTGTATATATGTCAATCCTAATCTCCCAATTCATCCCACACAACCCCCCTCCCTGCTTCCCCCTTGGTATCTGTACATTGTTCTCTATGTCTGTGTCTCTATTTCTGCTTTGCAAATAAGATCATCTATACTATTTGTCTAGATTCCACATATATGAGTTAATGTACAATATTTGTTTTTCTCTTTCTGACTTACTTCACTCTGTATGGCAGTCTCTAAGTCCATCCACGTGTCTGCAAATGACACAATTCCGTTCCTTTTTATTGCTGAGTAATATTCCATTGTATATATGTGCCACATCTTCTTTATCCATTCCTCTATTGATGGACACTTAGGTTGCTTCCACGTCCTGGCTATTGTAAATAGTGCTGCAATGAACATTGGGGTGCATGTATCTTTTTGAATTATGGTTTTCTCTGGGTATATGCCCAGGAGTGAGATTGCCGGGTCATATGGTAATTCTATTTTTAGTTTTTTAAGGAACCTCCATACTGTTCTCCATAGCAGCTGTATCAATTTACATTCCCACCAACAGTGTAAGAGGCTTCCCTTTTCTCCACACCCTCTCCAGCATTTATTGTTTGTAGATTTTTTGATGATGGCCATTCTGACCGTGTGAGGTGATACCTCATTGTAGTTTTGATTTGCATTTCTCTTACAATTAGTGATGTTGAACATCTTTTCATTTGTTTGTTGGCCATCTGTATATCTTCTTTGGAGAAGTGCCTATTTAGGTCTTCTGCCCATTTTTGAATTGGTTTGTTTTTTTGATATTGAGCTGCATGAGCTGTTCGTATATTTTGGAGATTAATCCTTTGTCAGTTGCTTCATTTGCAAATATTTTTTCCCATTCTTTTTGGGTTGTCTTTTTGTCTTGTTTATGGTTTCCTTTGCTGTGCAAAAGCTTTTTTTTTTTTTTTTTTTAAATATTTTTTATTTATTTATTTATTTATTTATTTACTTATGGCTGTGTTGGGTCTTCGTTTCTGTGCGAGGGCTTCCTCCCGTTGTGGCAAGTGGGGGCCATTCTTCATCGCGGTGCGCGGGCCTCTCACTATCGCGGCCTCCCTTGTTGCGGAGCACAGGCTCCAGACGCGCAGGCTCAGTAATTGTGGCTCACGGGCCCAGTTGCTCCGTGGCATGTGGGATCTTCCCGGACCAGGGCTCGAACCCGTGTCCCCTGCATTGGCAGGCAGACTCTCAACCGCTGCGCCACCAGGGAAGCCCGCAAAAGCTTTTAAGTTTCATTATGTCCCACATGTTTATTTTTGTTTTTATTTCCATTACTCTAGGAGGTGGGTCAAAAAGGATCTTGCCACAATATATGTCAGAGTGTTCTGCCTATGTTTTCCTCCAAGAGTTTTATAGTGTCTGGCCTTACATATAGGTCTTTAATCCATTTTGAGTTTATTTTTGTGTATGGTGTTAGGGAGTGTTCTAATTTCATTCATTTACATGTAGCTGTCCAGTTTTCCCAGCACCACTTACTGAAGAGACTGTCTTTTCTCCACTGTACAGTCTTGCCTCCTTTGTCATAGATTAGGTGACCATAGGTGCGTGGGTTTATCTCTTGGCTTTCTATCCTGTTCCATTGATCTATATTTCTGTTTTTGTGCCAGTAGCATACTGTTTTGATTACTGTAGCTTGTAGTATAGTCTGAAGTCAGGGAGCCTGATTCCTCCAGCTTATTTTTTAAGTTATGAAGTCAGTCTGGGTTCCCTAATATTTGTTGTAAAAAATGATAGCAAAACAGCACTCACTAAAGTGAGTATTAAAATATAAAATAAAGGACATTATTTATTAATGCAAAGGAATCTTCCCAGGGAGTCATAAATTGTCTTTAAACAGAAGTGTTGAAAACAGTTTCCATACAATTATACAAACTACCGGATGACCAAAATTCAATATGAACAGGGACAGTTTTTTAATCTTTTACTAAAACAGAAAGATTCTAAAAAATCATTTCTCCCCTTCAAACAGAATCCCATCTGTTTCAAGACTGAATAAATATGTCAGCACAGCAGTTCATTTCCAGAGTTTAGTAAACATTGCAAACTTAGTATCAGAGCATATGGGAGATATTTAGCAAAAATTTTCCCCCAAAACTCAATGACTTAAGGAGAAAATGAGAAATTTTCATACTGTTGCCATATATATATTCTACCTATTTCACTGACTGGAAATCCACACTTCAGCTTTACATATTCTTCAGCAAGACAACCAAATAATTTTGCTTTAATATGAATGTGCTGAATAATTTTAAGGAAACTATTTTTTAATTTAGGTATTTTGATAATAGTTTATTTAAAGGAGAAAAAGGAACAGAAATAGATTCATCTTCCATTAGAACCTTAATGTCTCACCAGTGAAGTGAGGAAACAGACTGCCACGATCAGCTCTAATGAGCAAAACTGCACAAGAGAAGGAAAATGTGGCAGGTGGGTGGGAAGGGGGCCCGTGGGAATGGGCAGTTCCTGAGCACAGCTGTGGGTTTGTGGCAGTTGGTTTTTTCTTTCTTTCTTTTTTTTTTTTTTATAATTTTTATTGGAGTCTAGCTGATTTACAATGTTGTGTTAGTTTCTGCTGTACAGCAAAGTGAATCAGTTATACATATACATCTATCCACTCTTTTTTAGATTCTTTTCCCTATAGACCATTACAGAGTATTGAGTAGAGTTCCCTGTGCTATATAGGAGGTCCTTATTACTTATCTATTTTATATATAGTAGTGTGTGTATGTCAATCCCAATCTCCCAATTTATCCCTCCCCCAGTTTGCCCCCCAGCCGGTCTTCTTATACTTCATAATTTACATGTTTACAGATATCCTTTCAAATGTACCCAATGTTACTTTTGCAGAAAACATTTAACTATGGGCATGTGTCTAGTCCCTCGACTAAAACCACAGCTTTGGAAGGCGGGGAAGCAGCAGCCCTGCAGGGCCAGGTTCACACCATTTCTCACGGGTGAGGAAGTGGAGACCCAAGACAGGAAGTGACTTGGTCCAGATCCACAACCGGGGGGCAAAGCGACAGCCAGAATTCATTTCTCCTCCAGGTGCAAAGCTTCTTCCCCAGATCAAACCTCCCTCTAAAACCAGACTTTCTGGGACTTCCCTGGCGGTCCAGGGGTTAAGACTGTGCCCTTCTGATACAGGGGGCGCGGGTTCGATCCTTGCTTGGGGAACTAAGATCCCATATGCTGCGTGGCCAAAAAATAAAAATTAAATAAAATCAGATTTTCACACTTTTGTACTTGTTTGGAAGACGTGTAATTTCCAGCGTGCCAGACAGGCTCATGTTCAAATACAAAATTGTCATCAGGGAAAGAATGGGGATGACAGTTAAAGCGTCATTGGGTATTTGCTAGGCAATTGGTCTCCTTTGGGTTGTTAGATCGTGATTCCTGGCAGATCTAGTGCTGTCTGCAGGCGTCAGTGCAGGGGGCAGGAGGGGCATAGACACCTCCCACCATAGACAAGTGAGTGTCTGTGAACAGCACCTGCTGAGTGATGCTGGGTACACAGGCCTCCCTCCTGCCATCTTCCACTTGCATTTAAGTGTCTATTCATTATCAATTCAACATGATACTTGATGACTTTGTGAAGAAATTGGTATAGTGGATCTGCATATCCTGATAATGCTGGATGATTCTTTTCAGATAATGAACGTTTCAAAATGAAAAGATTCAAGAGGATTATTTTGTCGTATTAATTTGGAATAGAATATAAATCATGAACATCAACAATTAAAACCTAGTAATAATGAAGTAAGGACACAGAAAATGATGGTCGGTCCACTTCTAAAGCAGCTGCTCTGTCTTAGTAATAGCCTCCCAATTGTAAACCCAATTGAAGAAACATGAGACATTTATTCTATGTAGCTCTTTTCATAAAAACATTTGGGTAAATACAATAGCACTATGTTCTGAGTTTGTGGTATGATTCAATACATTTTTATTATGGTAGGAAAAAAGGGATATTAAGGAACTTAGTTATTTGTATATAAATAAATTACAAATTTATTTTGTAATTCCCAAAAAGTGTCCTTCAAATTCCCAAAAAGTGACTTTGGTTCTTTCAGACAATAAAAGTTTACCATACTTGCAGTGATGTCCTTTGCAGCACTGCTTGTAATAGTAAAAGACTGAAAAGAGTGTAAATGTCCATCATCAGAGAATCAGTTAAGTATATGTTTGTACATCCATACAATGAAAAGTAATGCAGCTTTTAAAATAAATGAGGAAAATTCAAATGAACCCACAGTTTAGTCTCATAGGTTGTTAATGAGAAAGGCATGACATACATACACGCTATATATATATTTTTTAATTTTATATATTTTTTATCTATTTTATTTTATTTTTATATATATTTATTTTATATATATATATATATATATATATATATATATATATATATATAAATCTGAATATGCAACTATGTAACCAGTCACGATCACCTCCAGAGAGGTCCACCGGGAGACATTACTTTTCACTATGTTTACCCATTCATGCTGCTTGAATATTGTGAAATGATCACCATAGTAAGTCTAGTTAACCTCTGAAAATTTTTAAAAACTAAAAACTAAAAAAAAAAAAAAAAAAAAAGGTAGATACCTAAAATGGAACCTCAACTTCTATGGTTATCAGCTAATACTGAAAAAAACTACGCAGTATATATGTTTTCTCTTTTTTGGAAAATTTCTGGTTTCATGTTGACACATAACCTGCTCTAAAATAATTAGTGGATGACCAATTGTCCGTAAATTATTCTAAAAACAATGAAAGCTCCTTGTCTTCTTATTCCAGCCTCTTCCTTTCTAAATTTGGAAGGTGCTGGTGTCATCAAGGCCAGGCCTCCCACTGGCTGTCTCCCATTCTACCCACACCCTTGGTGGCCATTCCCAGCCCTTTGCAGTAGCCTCACCCTCCAAAATACCCAAATAGTTGCAACTTCATTAATGGGAAATTGAAATTTTACCTAACATTTTGTGGAACAAAAGGGATGGGTCACCTCAGGGACCATAAGCCTAACGTGACTTAACCCCCTGTTGGGCTGCCCCCTGCAGGCCTACAAGGCCTGCACGTGCCCAGCTTCAAGATCAAAGAAAGAGCCCAGAGTCAGTAAGAGAGACATGAGTGGTTTAATGGATGGGGGAGCTTACACGTCTGAAGCAAGGTCCTGGAGCGACACCCCACTGTGTGCATCGGATGGGCGGGCAGGACATGGTGGCAGTCTTCGCTCCTGGGGCAGGGCAGGGGTGGGGGGTGGGAGATTGCCAGTTATAGGGGGATTGACGCCAGGTGGGCTCATTAGTTACCAGGGAAACTAGCAGAGGGGCACGCCCCTCACAGCCCCTTAGGTAAGAACAATCACTAGCTGGGGTCTGGGGCAAGGACATAGGAAGGTCAGTCATGTGCATAGGGTGTAGGTGAAGCAGGCACCGGTCGGGCAGGGGATGTACAGAGAGCAGTATGACCACACAGCCCCCATTAGACAACCTGCTCTTTCCCTGAAGTTCTCTCCCGGCAGTTCACATCTCCTCTCCTCCTCCCCCGGTGTACACATCCTATCACCCTCAGCAACTCATCTAGCGCCCACTGGATCTGTTAACCCACCAGCAATGCAAAAGGCAGGTGGTGAGCCCAACAGTGGCCCAGCTGCAGGGCTCCCCCTGGCCCCGCCGCGTACAAATGCAGCCCCATCTCGATATGTGCGCTCAGACTCACATGTTCTTCACAAACATCTTTGAAATCAGGCTCCATTGCACAACCGCTATCGACCAGGGGGCAATTGGAATAGCGTCAGTATCACCTACATGAGCACCATCAAAAACAGCATCAAACCTGCAGGGTGGGCGTCAGCTTTTCAAACCCTAGGAACCAGAGTCGTAGTTTTGGGGTGAGTCCGGTACATTTAGCCACATTCCTGAAGCAGGTGTTAAAAGTAGACTAACTTGATATCCTTGTAAAGCTGGTTTATAGCACCAATGATTTTTAGTTTTTATAAATTCTTTTCAGAAATGCTCTCATCCACACACTTATTGGCACAGAGAATAACACTAAGCAACTAAGCCCGTGTGTCACAACTACCGAGCCTGCGCTCTAGAGCCCACAAACCACAACTACTGAGCCTGCATGCCACAACTGCTGAAGCCGTGCACCTAGAGCCCATGCTCCGCAACAAGAGAAGCCACCGCAATGAGAAGCCTGCACACTGCAACGAAGAGTAGCTCTTGCTCGTTGCAACTAGAGAAAGCCCGCACACGGCGACAGAGACCCAACGCAGACAAAAATAAATTAATTAATTAAAAAAAACAACCAGATTTGCTAACGCTCCCTGAGATCATAAAGCTACAATTTCAAGTGTTGGGTGTCACCACTTAAAAGCACTGAAAGCAACACCGTAGGTGATGTGTAGCAATCACAGGATGGATTTTGAATGCCCTGGTGTTATGCGCAGGGGTCCTTGTGGTCTGGGATAAAATTTCCATTAACATCATCACACAATGGATGAAAAGAATGCTGCATCTCAAACAAATTGGAAGAAAAGATCGTTTGCTCTTGATTTGTTAGGTGACTACAAAAGGCAACGTTCAACAGTGAATTTGAAGTGTGCGTAACACTCATGAAACATGAAGGTAATGGGGGAAAAGCTCATTTCTTGGTTTATAGATGAACAAATTTGAAACACATAGCTAATGTTAAAAGCAGGTATTTTACCATCTCATCTGCAACCCTAAAAGTTAAATGTTTAAGTTGGGCAGAAAGAAAGCTTTTGGGAGGATCTTCCTTCACGTTGGAAGAAGAGGCATTGTCTGTTCAATTTAGTCTCAGTATAGTCAAGCATACATGATATTAAAACCATAAAAATTGACGAGATCATTCTATTTTCAAAAAAGCAAGTACCCTAATTTATCTTAATGAAATGTGATTAAAAAACAGAATTACTATCTCATGGGTGGCTTATGGAACCAATGCACTGACGTTGGAGGCAGTTACCGTTAGATTAGTCTGAGATTAGTACCTTTCTTACATTAATTCAAATCTATTTCAATTAGAATCTTAAGGTTATCCAGCAAAAAATAAAGTTTATATTCCCAAACTTTTTAAAAAAAACAAACTTTTAAATACATGTAAACTATATCTTACTAAGTAAATATGTACCAAGGGCTGCTGATAGTAGAGCAGAATTTCATCATCAATTAATTCAACACTCTCAATAGGAATGTGACTATGTAAAATTAAGAGGCAAGGAAAGTGTTTATACCTTTTGACTTAGTAGGCATACGTCTGGGTTTCTAAGTAAAGCAATTAAATAGTGGAATGACTGCATAATTATGATATTCCACTCAATGAATTATTACACAGCTATTTTTAAATGGTAAATATCAACACTATATTTAAGTTACTTGTAACACGTATGAGAAGACTGAATGGGAATATTAAAAAAATAGCTAGTATGTCAGGCAGCAAAAATTGCAAGTGACTCTTCCAAAACTTTCAGCAGTGTTGTCTTAGCACTACTTCTATAGTAAAAAAAAAAAAATTTGACTATCTAATACCATGTTATATAAGCATACGGGGAAAAACATAGGCACACACTATACTGTTTAACATCAGTTATTGACTGGGTTTAGAGAAGACAACTTTTTTCATTATGTATCTTTTAATTTTTAAATTCTTAATAGAAACATTTTTAAATAAAAAAAATTTTTAATGCCTCTTGAGAACACTCATGCCCTTACCATAAAATACAATAACAAATTGGCATCTGGCCTATATGAGTTAAAAAAAAATAGTATTAGCACCCATCCCCTTCTACAGTAAGTATCCTAAACGGTGCAATAGTATTCATTGCCCAGAGCCTGCTTCTTGATTTTAAACAGTGCACCTTGATGGCAGCCATGGGCTGTGCTGTTTGTGGAGTGACACAAAGGCGCTTCATGGCAATGTCACATAGAAAACACACCAGCAGATCTAGTAACCACACTGGTAGCCTGTAGAAATCTTCAAGGTGAAAAACATCAGAGCAAGGTCAACCTTTGTATTCTTTATTTAAAAATCAAAAAACTATTTTTGTGATGCAACCCACACTTTCCCCTTCCAAGTAGCTTTTCAGATCACTTTCAAATTAACAATAAAAAACCCTTTCTCCCAACAGAAAGGAAAGCTTTTATAGTAAAGTATTGAGTCATCTCCTGGGATCCCAAGATATGCGCCCGATATTGAGTATCTGGATAGAAAGGGCAACTCTAATTTTAGTCTTAAAGTGCAAAGCTGTCAGTGACTAAGAATCACCTATGTAATTTGAAGGATTCATTTGTTCTTTTATGCTTCTTTGAGGTTCTCCCGGAGGTGCATTTATAGATTTAGAAGGATTAAAGGAAGCCATTCTAGAACAAATCCCTCCAGAGGGCCCCAATTACAAGGTCATCCAAGGAACCTGGTGGAAATTCTGGAAGACTAGGGTCTAAGGGACAAAGGGTCATTCAATTCAGTTGCTTCTTCCCTTCACATGGAAGGAATTAATTTCTGTTCCTTTAAGATAACTGAGAATAAATTAAGAGAACTTAAGAACTGTTTTTCAAACTGAACAATTAGAAATATTGTTTCTAATGAGCTTCAAAACCAAATTATCTACTCAAGTATTCATAACAGCATTTATTCCTAAAAACTAAAAAAAGTGTAAATAACCTAAACATCCCTCACCTGATGAACTGACAATGTCGTATTCACACAACGGAACACTGTTTAGCGATGAAATAAAGCATTGACACATGCTACGACATGGATGAACCTTGAAAACATTATGCTAAATTAAAGAACCCAGTCACAAAAGACCACATATTGTATGATTCCACTTATGTGAAATATCCAGAACAGGCAAATCCATAGACACAGAAAGTAAATTAGTAGTGGCGTAGGCTGGGGAAGGTTTTTTTGTGAGATGCTGAAATGGCCTAAGATTAGATTATAGTCACAGTTGCACGATTCTGAATATGCTGCAAAATCACCAAACTGCGATCTTTAAATGAGTGAATTTTACGGTATGTGAAACATATCTCAATAAAGTTGTAAAAAAAAAAAAAAAGACCTTAACACTAGCTGTTCGGTTTTAGCAAATAAAACGTACAAATGTAAGCTTAATTATACTAAGTAGGGAAGGAAACTGTATCAACATAACTATTAAATAATTATCTAGAAGTTCAAATCTAATTATGTCTCAAAAGAAAAAACTTCACGCTTCTACCCAGCAGTTACAAGTTCCAAATACATAACACTGTCATCAAGCAGATAGTAGAAATGCCTTTTAATCCTTGACAGCTGTGTCCGTGAGATCCATGATTAGTTAACCGGAGTTTCACTTTCCAGTGATTTCAGGGGCAGCACATCCTGAGGTAGCTGGAGAAAGTAAGTCTATATATTTAGACAGTAACTGCTTCAGAGGGTTAGCTTACTTTTCTGAAGGGTCATCTAAGAGTGTATAGAAAGGCTGTAGTAAGGAAGCTCTCTTTAGAAAATCGCGTTTGGAATTGGTCTAAATTAGGGGGCCGAAGCTGGAAGAGAATAACCAGTGGTCCTTCGAGATTGCCATCTCTATCAATTGAGTCCACCTGAAGGGGTGGAGCCCAGGAACCTGTATATTGAGACAAGCTCCTCCGGAGGCTGACATGGCAGGTAAGGGACCACAGTCCCAGTCACCACCCCTCAGCTCACCAACAGGAAGGCAATCAAAGTAAGAGGTGCTCCCCTTTACTAGTTAGATCATCTCTTTTCTTTCTTTTCTTTTTTTAAAATTTTATTTATTTATTTTTGGCCATGCTGTGCGGCATATGCGATCTTAGTTCCCTGACCAGGGATCGAACCTGTGTCCCCTGCATTGGGAGCATGGAGTCCTAACCACTGGACCGCCAGGGAAGTCCCCTAGATCATCTCTTGATATTCTTAGTTTCCTACCAGTATATCTTCTTACAGACAAATAAATTAGAAGTGATCATTTTTGACGCATTAAAAATCTCTTGAACAGGGGCTTCCCTGTTGGCACAGTGGTTTTGAGCCATGGTCCAGGAAGATCCCACATGCCACAGAGCAACTAAGCCCGTGCGCCACAACTACTTAGCCTGCGCTCTAGAGCCTGCGAGCCACAACTACTGAGCCCGCATGCCACAACTACTGAAGCCCGTGCACCTAGAGCCTGTGCTCCGCAACAAGAGAAGCCACCACAAGGAGAAGCCTGTGCACCGCAACGAAGAGTAGCCCCCGCTCGCCGCAACTAGAGAAAGCCCACACACAGCAACGAAGACCCAACACAGCCAAAAATCAATCAATCAATCAACCTCTTGAACGTTGTGAATATGGGATTAATACATCAGGCATTTTTTATGTTCTGATGGGATAGTAAAGAATTCTTTTAAATTGGGAGATTATCTTTGATAGTCTTTAAAATGTAATCTTCAGTCTTAGTCAAGAGAATAATGGAGTCTTAGGAGCAATATTTAAGTTTAATTTAGTACAAACATCACATACTTCTACCTTCTTGGAAATGGTTGCTTCATCTTAACTAAGGAAATGGAAAACGATTATGACTTAAGTCTTCATTCTGTGATTTGTGTGTTTGGACAAGTTTAGGCAGACAGCAAAAGCTCCAGAGGTCCTGCCACCAAACCTACAGCATTGGGAAAATGCTAAAGCCAAGTCAATCCTCCATCTGGCAGTTCCATATGAGCTGCGAAAACTCAGTCCAGTTAGTCCTTCAACCCCACATCATCTAGATTCCTCGGGGTCCGGAACCTCGGGGTTGTTCTGACTTTCCCTGGACAGCCGCCCAGGACTTACGAGCGCTTCCTCCGGCCCCTTCAGTTAGCCTGGGCAACTCTGCTCTCGGAACCGTGGAAGTTCAACATCGTCGTCACCAGCTCCGGGAGGTCAAAATCGTGCTTCCACCCCCAGTCCTTGCGGGCGTTGCTATCATCGAAGTTCATTGGCCAACTATCGGCTAGGACAAGATATGGAAGAGGAGCTTAAGTTATTCAGGCTCTAGATTTGCAAAAAGGTCTAGAACATTTTAAACAAAGGATTATCATCCACGAAAGAAACATCCTATTTGAAATCCCCCCCTTGAGCAGAGCAGAGCAGCTATTACGGGCACACACACAGTCACCTTCTTAGATTAGAAGTCTGTCACCTCGGAGGAAAGTCTCGTGCAGACTTGTAAGGTGGGACTGCATGCTCAGACGGCACTCACACAGGGGCACAGTCAGCCCTTGAGAACCCAGGGCTGCTCTCATACCACACCTGCTTGTTTCACGTTTAAACTGGCAAATGGTGAAGTGCCGACAAGCTGTTTATTTGGATGGTTCCCGTCTACCCACTTTAGGCATCATTTCCCAAAACCGCAGCATCTGCCGGCTCTGGTGCAACAGCAGCTCCTTCTCCAGAAGGTGTCGGGCCCCTTGGGAAGGTGCTGAGCTCTCCTTATCCTCCACCGTTTACGTTCTCAAGGACTCGTGGGGCGGACTGAAGCTTAATTTTGGCTTTGAGGG
Source organism: Balaenoptera acutorostrata (assembly GCF_949987535.1). NCBI lineage: Eukaryota > Metazoa > Chordata > Mammalia > Artiodactyla > Balaenopteridae > Balaenoptera > Balaenoptera acutorostrata. The sequence continues at coordinate 8,313,269 of NC_080069.1, forward strand.
GTTCTGCAATGGTGTACCAACCTATGGCCTGTCGGACAGGATCCACGTTGTAGGTGATCTGGAATTCTGGAACGTGCTTGAGAACCTCCTGGGCCAGCTCCGCGGGGGTGAAGCTCATGGCATTGACATTGTAAGTCCTCATGGAGAGGGACTCTGCCGGGGCCTCCATGACCTCCAGGGTGGCCCGGAGGCAGTCATCAATGTACATCATCGGGAGCCTCGTGCTGGGTTCCAGGTTGCACTCAAACCTGCCATGCTTGACGGCGTCATGGAAAATCTGGACCGCGTAGTCTGAAAGAGAATCTGGTCTGTGGGTCTTCTCATAACAAAATGGTGAGTGAGCCTCTGGCCTTAAGGCAGTGGTTCTCACATGTCTTAGTCTCAGGACCTCTTTATGCACTTAAAAATCACTGAGGATCCCCAAAGAGGTTTTATTAAGGTGAGCTGTAGCAACATCTACTATATCAGAAATCAACTGAGAATTTAAAAAAATATTTCTGCATTTTAAAATGACAATAATAAACCCACACATTCACATGCATAATATTTTATGTGAAAAAGAACCTATTTTCCAAACAAGAGAAAATTTAGTGAGAAGAACAGCGTGGTTTACATTCTGAAAACCTCTCTACTGTCTTAATGGGCGACAGCAGGAATCTCTGCTTCTGTGTTCAGTCCACTGTGCTACACACATCATGTAGCCTCTGGAAAACTCCACGGTGTACTTGTAAAGGAGAGTGAAAAGGGCAAATAACATCTTAGTACTGATATGAAAATTGTTTTGACCTCCGGGACCCCCTTGAAAGGGTCTCAAGGATTCCCAGGGGTTCCTAGTGCATACTTGGAGATGCACCACATGAAGGCAAAATTTTTTAAAGTAACCAAAACCAAAGGCTCTTTTAAAATCCCTCAAATTTTAATTGAAGATATTCAAAGAAATGGGAAGATATCCCATGCTCTTGGACTGGAAGAATTAGTATTGTTAAAACGGACATAGTACCCAAAGCACTCTACAGATTGAATGCGATCCCTATCAATTGACCCACGACGCTTTTCACAGAACTAGAAGAAATAATCCTAAAGGTTATACGGAACCACAAGAGACTCAGAATTGCCAAAGCGACCCCGAGGAAAAAGAACGAAGCTGGAAGCACAACCCTCTCGGGCTTCAGACAATACTACAAACCTACAGCAAAAAACCCCTTGGATTTTGTCAAGTATCTTTTACACTGTATCTCAGAAGCCCTCATATGGGAGGGATCTCTAATGTGGGAGTTACTGAATATAACGCATGCTCAAGTCCAAACTGATAACAACGACAGTGTGGAAACAGTAGGGAGGGTCCTCAAAAAACTAAAAATAGAACTACCATATGACCTGGGTACATATTCGAAGAAAACGAAAACACCAGTTTGAAAAGATACACGCAGCCCAACGTCCCTTGCAGCACCATTTACAATAGCCAAGACATGGAAGCAACCTAAGTGTCCATCGACAGATGAATGGCTAAAGAAGATGTGGCACATATATATATAATGTGTATACACACACACACACACACACACACACACACACACACACACACACACACACAATGGAATACTACTCACTCATAAAAAAGAATGAAATTTTGCCATATGCAACAACATGGATGAACTTGGAAGGTATTTTGCTTAGTGAAATAAGTCAGAGAAAAACAAATATATGATATCACTTATATGTGGGATCTAAAAAATAAACAAACTAGTGAATATGACAAAAAAGAAACAGACTCTCAGACATAGAGAACAGACTAGTGGTTACCAGTAGGGAGAGGGAAGTGGGGAGGGGTAAGATAGGGGTAGGGAATTAAGAGGTACAAACTACTATGCATAAACCAAATAAGCTACAAGGATATATTGTACAGACAAGGGAATATAGCCAATATTTTATAACTATAAATGGAATACAACCTTTAAAAACTGTGAATCACTATGTTGTACACCTGAAACTTACATAATATTGTAAATTAACTATTCCTCAGTGAAAAAAAAAAGAAAAAAATGAAGTTAACCAGGTCTGGTGGTCCACTCACCAATGAATAATACAGGCTCCTCAACAGGCAAGTAACCAACTGCACTAGAGATGAGCAGTAACCCACCCTCATTTTGGGGCAAGCTTTTCTGAAATAAAAACTAAGACAGGGCTTCCCTGGTGGCGCAGTGGTTGAGAGTCTGCCTGTTAATGCAGGGGACACGGGTTTGAGCCCTGGTCTGGGAGGATCCCACATGCCGTGGAGCAACTGGGCCCGTGAGCCACAATTACTGAGCCTGCACGTCTGGAGCCTGTGCTCTGCAACAGGAGAGGCTGCGATAGTGAGAGGCCCGCGCACCGCGATGAGGAGTGGCCCCCGCTTGCCGCAACTAGAGAAAGCCCTCGCGCAGAAACGAAGACCCAACACAGCCGTAAATAAATAAATAAATGTTAGCTTAAACTTAAAAAAAAAAAAACAAAAAACTAAGACAATTTGGATAAATAGTAATAAGCACAATAACAAGAGCAGGAGGAGCGATGCTTATGTTCTTTCTAAATATGCAGAGTCCATTTTAATAGAACTCTCTGTATTAAGAAACAAAGGTATATTCAAAGAAAGAGGCTTTTCTTTTCTGGCGGGCTTGTGGGATCTTAGTTCCCCGACCAGGGATTGAACACCCAGGCCCACAGCAGTGAAAGCGCCGAGCCCTAACCACTGGACCACTGGGGAATTCCCAAGAGGTGATTTCTCATTTGGTGTCTTCCTACATGGTGGGTAACAAACTCGAATGTCAGTTTGACTCCGGCACTGTGGGTGGCCAATCCCACTGGACTTACAGCATCGGCATGAGTTTAAGACAGTAGGGTTCAATGAGCTCCTCAGATGCACTTCCCAGAAAGGATGCAAAAACTCCGGTCAGCATACGACTAAAAAGACAACAGATCCATCTCCACTTTGCCTGGCCATTACAAAGCTTATCTTACGTAAAAAAAAGAAATCGAAAATAACACTTACCAGTCGTTCCTCCTCCAGGTTGGGAGTCAGCAGAAATGATTCCAGGATATCTCAGGCATCGGAAATCTAACCCATACCGGTAATAATAATACTACAAAAAAGAGAAAACTTACTTTAAAAAGAATCTTTTAAATCAGGTAGAGCAATGCAAAGAAATAACAGCCTTTTCCTGAAACTTCATCCCATACAGTCATATTAAAATCCTCCTAGAACTTCCCTGGTGGTCCAGTGGCTAAGACTCTGTGCTCCCAATGCAGGGGGCACAGGTTCAATCCCTGGTCAGGGAACTAGATCCCACACGCTGCAACTAAAAAAAAAAAAAAAAAAAGATCCTGCACGTTGCAACGAAGATCCCACGCAGCCAAATAAATATTTTTTAAGTGAAAAAAATAAATAAAAATAAATCCTCCTCAAGGAAATGAAGTCTCTAGAATTGCTAAGAGTCACTCATTTTTCTTTAACAAATAACCCTGAAGTTTTTATCTTCAAAGAATCGTCATTCTGGTGATAATGTCACTAGATAACACTGTAAATAACAGCTCAGCCGACAGCAAGGATTTCCAGCCTTTCTTTGGAAGGGAGACCCTGCTCCTAGTCCTGAACAACTCTCCACAAGCCTGTCCTGCAGTGCAGCGCTGGGAAGAGTACAGGGAAAGATGGTGACCGTGATACATCAGATGAAGGCTCAGAAACCGGCTAAAATGTGCTATAGAGTTATAAAGACAAAGCGTATTAAAACATAAAACCAAAAAGATGTCTGAGGTTATTTTAAAATTCTCTCTGATAACTACCAATATCGGGAACCTGAAAGAACAGTGCCGTACAAATAAGACGGGCAGCAAACGAAAGACGGGGTGCCACTGGAGGGGCGTGTACCAAGTGTTGTGTTAGCACAGGACTGAGGATCCCTCTGGAGCTGTCGGTACTGACCACTTGGCAAACACACTCAGTCCCCGAGCATTTCTGGGGGCAGAGATTAAGGCAGGGAGAGAGTCCCCTCCAAGGATGAACCGGCAGGTGTCTGAGGCAGAAATAGAAAAGGAAACACTGAGTCATCTTGCCAAGTGATGCTTACCTCGCCCATGAGCTCCGCGTGGACCTTGGACACCCCGTAGATAGTCCTGGGTCTCTGGATACAGAGGTCGGGGGTTGGGTTCCGCGGAGAAGTAGGTCCAAACGCCCCGATGGTGCTTGGCACAAACAATCGCAGACCGTGCTCCTCGGCAACGTCCAGGACATTGTGCAGTCCTGAAACAAGCAGATGTCGTAACCTGGGAAACCTCTTCCCAAAGAACTGGGAAATCTGGCAGACGGGTCACCTGGGGCAAGATCCAGAGACTCACCAGTGATGTTCACAGCTCTGGCCAGGGACACGTTTGCCTCTCCCACTGCACTGAGGAGGGCGCTGTAATGAAATAGCCAGGTGACACGGTTGTTCACCACGATCTCCCGCAGATTCTTGTAATCCAGGATGTCGGAATAAATAAACGGGCCTGCAAGGAGCAGTGAAACCAGGAAGTAAAAGAGGTCCGGGCTTGGAAAGCTCAACAGATCTTTTCCTCTCCCCCGCTGACTTTGAATTCCATTGGTACCGACCTGGTAGCAACAACTTGGACACTCCCCAGCATTTTCTTTATGGAGAATAACGAATCCCAGCCACCCCACGGCTAACAGCAGCTAATGCTTATACAGGACATACACCTGCCGGGTGCTGTTCTAAGGGCTTTCTGTATATTTAAACTCTCACAGCCTTCGAGGTGGATATTTTGTTGATGAGGAAACTGAGGCATAGAGAGGTTAAGTAGCTTGCCAGTATCAAACAGAATAAAATTAAGAACTGGAGTAATGACCAGGCAACTGGCTTGAGTTGCCAAACCTATAGGCACACAGAGATTTCACCCTGCTTAAAAGTTGCACAGTTTAGGACTTCCCTGGTGGTCCAGTGGTTAAGACTCTGCGCTTCCAGTGCAGGGGGCATGGGTTCAATCCCTGGTTGGGGAAGATCCGCATGCCGCGCGGTGCAGCCAAAAAAAAAAAAAAAAAAAAAAAAAAGTTGCATATTTTAAAGGAATAGAGAAATGGGTTTACAAAAACAAAAAACCCACCACGGTATAAAAGAACTATAAATTAAGAGTTCGCCACACCTGGTTAGGCTAGAGGTAGAGCCGATTTTGTGCCAATTTCCCCCACTTTCAGCGAATTACCACTCTTCCCCATGGTAAACAGCAAAAGGCTGACACAGAACCAGGAAGGACTAGGAGAATTATAAAAAACACCTTTGAGGTGTAGACAACCTGACTAGAGGAGTCTGGGGTCTGTGTGTGTGCACAGTAGTTTAAGAACAAGTCCACGTTGAAATATGAGGATTAATTTCTCCAAAATTTAAAGTTCCTTTTCCTCATTTCAGAACTTGATTTTTATTTGCTTTCTCTCTGAGCTAAGTTCACTAAAAACGCTGAAAGATAGGAATCCGTTTTATTCCACAGATACTGCTCCAAATAATATCCAAAGATACTATTCCACAACTTCATGTCAAGGTCTGAAGAACTCTCCTGTCCTTGGATCCCTTGAACAAGCAGTAGCTGTACCGTAGGCGTTTTACAGAACTAAAGAGGACAAAACCATGAAACATTTTTAAGTGGCACACGTGTGCCTCAAATACTCCTCCTTCTTCAATTCACAAGCCTGGTTATGAGCGGTGACACCGATTCTGGGAGCTGCCTCTCTACCCACTCTGTGGGCCTCTTACCACTAAGGAAGACGTGCTCAGGGGGCTTCCGAATGTCAGACAGAATCACGTTGTCCTTCCCAAATCGTTTCCTAAAGGGAAAATCAAACATGCGAGTTGGTACACTGAGGATATAACAGGTCCTATGAAAACAGTCTTTCCAACAGGAACTGTCATGTCCCGTCAGCCTCCAAATCCCTCCTCTCCACACCTTTCTTCCCTCTTCGTCCTCAACTCACAGCCCTGCAGTTGCAGTCACTCAGGGCTGCACCTCCTGCTTCTACCTCAGCCCATTATCATCCCGGTATCTGTCACCAATTTCTTCCCAGTGCCCCTGAGTTTCTCCCTTTCCCTCCCCGTTCTTCTCTCCTCTTATCCTTTTATCCCACTCTCCAAATCCCACACTGTTCCTTTTCAGTTTCTACACATACAATACTTCCCTCTGCCCCCAAATACCTGAAAACCAAGTGATTTACTGGGAGGCAGGTCTTACTTTGCCTAACCTAGGAAAGGCAGAGGGTGAAGGACCAGCTTGGGGGATGCTGAGTTGCGGACCTGAAACAATGTCTGTGATATGAAGAGGCACAAGGAAATGCATTCCAAACGGTCATTTACATACGATATCTTAAAGTGGTCAGAAGCAAGAGGGGAGAGAAAAGATTCAATGGTTAAATGGGGCCAAAGACAAGCCCCGAAAAACTCAGAATTTAAATTTAAACTTTGCGAGCTCTTACCTCAAAAAGCTAGCAAGCCCCACTCCAAGCTGGCCAAGACCCCCTGGATAAAGAAGAAAAAAGTGAATCTTTAATCTAAATCTAACCAATTCAATTATTCCCAGCATGTAATAATAGAATAAAACTCTACTGGCACTCTTAGCTAACTAGGTAAAGCCCCAGGTTGGCCTGATAGAACTGAATTACCTTCTCGGAGCTAGGACAGAATCAGTACAGGTAAGATCAGTTTCAGAGACAAAAGTGCTCTCCAGCACAGAGTGGCTGAGGGAAAGCCAGGGAACAGGTAAGAGAACAATCACAGAAGAGCAGGACCACCTCCTGGTCAGGAAGTCACTACCAGCTTTGCCTTTGTTATTTGATGGGCTGTGAAAATTATCTGCTACGGGTACCAGAACACTCAAAGCTAGATATAATAGTTTGATGTCAACCTCTGCTGGGATTATCCAGAGCACCCTCCTTCCATTAGACCTGGAGAGGAACAGGAAGGGAGAAAGAAAGAAGGGACAAACCAAGAAGTCACCTGAAAAAAGGGGCAGATATCTGGACGGGCAAGGAGCTGCTAAGAACATTAAAGATGAGTATTACAGCATCTTAATTTGGACGCTTACAGATGCCACTGATGGAAATGGGAGAGCTAGGGGTCTGGGAGCACATTTAGGGGAATACAACCCTAAATTCCATTTGGGAGAAAGTAAGAGGCAGGAAGATATGGACAGTGGAATTTCCTGTAAACATGTGTTAAGATGGGACTGAAAACAGCCCACTGACAGTAACACTGGGCCCTGGAAGATGCTTTGTTGGTGCAGGGAGGAGGGAATCAAACAACACACAGACAAGAAGCTGGGAGAGTCAGGGAGGAAGTGCAGAGGGAACCGGCCTCACTTGAAACCCATTTACAGCAGGAGAGGAGGAGGAGGTGCCAGTGAAAGAAACACACACACACTGAGGAATGTAAGAAGGATAAGGACGTGAAGCCAAGGGATGAAACTTTGGCAAACGGAGGACAATAAAACATGTCAGTCAAATCAGAGGTGGGCTTGAGTCAGGTGGAAGGACTTGCGGACAGACGGCCAAGTTTGTAGTGAGCAGATACAGAACCAGGTGTTGCGTGGATACGAGGGGAGAGGGGTCAGCAAGCCAGTCTGTGGACAATGAGATGCAAGTGTCACGAGGTGATGGTGAGGAGTTCCTCGGGCCCTGGGCAGGCCCTGGCTATCTCCTCCATAGAAATGTGCAGGCACTGCCTGGCCTGAGGAGCTTGGCCAAGGAAAGATGCGCCTGATTCCAGAGGCCACGTTCTATCCACACACCTCGGCTCCCAGGCCATTCCTAGCAGGAAAGGGGAACTGAGTCCCACAGCCGCTTTTTGGTCCTCTTCAGGTGCCCAGGTCCTCCCCCTTCAGACAATAAAAGATTTGGGCAGGGAAACCAAGCCCTGGCAACAGCGACAAAATAAGGACAGGGGGACTTGTGCTATTTCGGAGGGAGCCAGGAGTGGAAAAGGGAGTTTCTGATTAATAAGTGTTACCTGGCGGCATGTTACCTGGTGACATTCCAAAAACAAATACACGGCCACACAAAGAAAATAACACAGCCACAAATGTGGAAAAAAGAAAAAAACCCAACCTGTAATTAAGACGCGTGGTTGGTCTGCTTCAGAGAACGAGGTAGAGTGGAAGTTGGCATCCGCTGGAATCTGCTGAGGGGAGGTGCCCAGAAACCGGCTGGGCAGGACAGGAGCCTGGCAGCCACAGGCCGGTCTCTGCAGCAGCCGGCTGGCAACCCGCTGCAGCATCCAAACGACCGGCATGATCTCTGCAGACACTGTAACACAAAAGGAGCAGAGTTGAGAAAAGATACATGCACCCCAATGTTCACTGCAGCACTATTTATACTAGCCAAGACATGGAACCTAAGAGTCCATCAACAGATGAATATGGATAAAGAAGATGTGGTGTGTGTACACACACACACACACCCCGGAATATTACTCAACCATCAAAAAGAATGAATAATGCCATTTGCAGCAACATGGATGGACCTAGAGATGATCATACTAAGCGAAGTAAGCTAGACAAAGACAAATACCACATATCATTTATATGTGGAATCTAAAATACGATACTAATCAACATATCTACGAAACAAAATAGACTCACAGGTATAGAGAACAGACTTGTATCAACAGTTGCCAAGGGGGGTGGGGGGTAGGGGAGGGAAGGATTGGGAGTTTGGGATTAGCAGAGGCAAACTATTATATATAGGATGGATAAACAACAAGGTCCTACTGTAGAGCACGGGGAACTATATTCAATATCCTGTGACAAATCACAATGGAAAAGAATATGAAAAAGAATATATATATCTGTATAACTGAGTCACTTTGCTGTAGAGCAGAAATTAACACAACATTGTAAATCAACTATATGTCAATAAGATTTAAAAAAACAAACAAAAGACGCAGAGTTCAGTATGTAACTGCTTACCCTCCCGACCCCTCAAAACACAAACCCTTTAACCACAACTAACACTACGATCGCCAGCTCACGAGCAAAGCCATGTTCTGGATTCATGAATCGAACTAAAGAGACTGCTGATTGCGCAGACAGGGAGCCAGTCAAGAGCCGGCCGTGAGCCCAGCCCTGTGAAAAGGGGATAAACGTCACTGGTGCAAAGTGCAGGCAAACAAAGACTGGCCGCGATTTAGAACTGGAGCCGCACGGCGCTGACATCAACTGGGATCTAAAGTCACCGCGGAGGTTACCGCGCACAGAGCCGTCCACGCCAGGAACATCATGGATCCTGGCAAAGGCCTCAGATCTTCACCACTGTGATCATCTGTGCGCGTACCATCGAGGTGCGAACAGGTCCCCGATTAAATAACACAGAGCCCTGTGACTCTCGCGCTAACTCAGATGTTATCTTTAGGATGAACCAGACTAGAAAAGCAGATAGTTAAGGTAAAAAGGCCCCCGGCAATACTGAGTTAAGCTGTGACTAATTTCTGTTTCACTGCCAACTCTTTAGGAAGGACCATTTAGAAAAGCCATTTTCTCCTCTGTGCCCAGATCATGTATATTTTATTGCAGTCCAGCTCCCCTTCCTCGTCAGCTTTACCCAGACAAGCATGTCACAAGAGCAGATCAGAGCTGCTCAGTTCTAACAGCGACCTTCCTGCCCCCAAAGGTCAGGCCTTTGCACTCTGCACACCGTCCCGTGGCCTCCACCTCCGGCAGCTGTCAGATTTGCAACAGCCCTGGCGGATGAGCGTTCAGAGCGACCCCAGTGCCCAACCCCCTCACAAAGAAGTGGCCAGATCTCAACCATCTTATATTTTGCATCGTAAAACAAGAAAAAGTAAACCACACTTGGAGACATTTCCCATTTAGGATCTGAACTTAGCCTGGCATCACACTCAACCCAGTGCCTTGAGCAGGTAACAGTAATTCTAAGTTAAAACCGCCAGAGGTATCAGAAGCTTTCCTGCAATCCCTAAAATCCAGATTATAGAAAACAAAAGGGCCATACAATCTGCTGAAACCCTATGCTGGAACACCCTTTTGTGAGCCACAGAGGTCTTGTTCTTTAGGACACCGAAATAAGGCGGGCAGAGCCCCGATGGCTTCTGTCGGGTCAGCGGCTTGGCCCATCAGGTCCCCAGCCTGAGACGCAGCCCCGCCAAGGTCCTGAGGCCCTGCATCCCAGCTAACTTTCCCAAACAGGCAGAAGACAGCCTTCTGATGGCCCACCTCAGGATTGGAAGGGAGGTCACTAGAGGAGAGACCCAAGCTTTTCTTCCATCATCCCTTCAAACCATCTTTGCAGCCACTGCTGACACCCGAGACCAGGTAAGAACTTTGATTCTTAACGTCACTTATTTCAGCAAGTTCAAGAGGACGGCGAGGAAGCCAAGAAGCAGCCAGATTTACCAGAACATCTGAAACTCAAAGACAATTCTCAGTTCCCAAAAGCAAAGGAGTGACGGCCACAGGTGAAGAAGTTTGGGGTTCTTTTTTTCTTTTAAAGGTTGAAGACACTGGAGTCTGGGAAAAGGTAAACCCTGAAGACGTGAAACAGGGATGTGAAACACGTACAACTCAGTTCATCTTCTCTTTCCCCAGAAGGGGAAAGCATGAAGGAGGCACAAATTCTTCATTGAATATAAAGTATTTTAGTTTAACAATGTGGACAATTCATGCTTGAGTTGGTTCTTATTCCACAACTATTACGAGCTAACACCTGATGCTCACGACAGGCCAGAGGCCTGTGAATGCCTTTCTGAATTATGGCATTTAACCATGGCAAGCACCATCCCTCTCAGGGAATCCAGTTCTTAACCGTCGAGCAGCTCTACTGTCCCTATAATGCGATTGCTTTGATTAACAATGCATGTACATTAAAAACAAAACCAAAAAACCCTCCAACCATCTACCCCATGTAGCTTTCTCAAGTCAAGATTATTATCTTGCCACTGCCAAACTCAATTTAATACTTTTAAGGCAGCAGCTCTCAAATTTTCTGGTCTCTGGACTCTTTTACACTCTTAAAAATTGGGGACTACAGAGAGCTTTTGTTCAAGTGGGGTCTATCTAACACTGTTTGCTGTAGTAGAGAGCAAAACTGAGAAACATTTAACCTATGAATGAGTTCACGTTCACCAATAAACGTGTTAAAATAAACATATTTTATGAAAACAACTGTATTTTCCAAAACAAAAAATGTACTGAGTGGCATTGTTTTACATTTTACTTGTCTCTTTGATGTGTTCCTTCATAGAAAACAGTTGGATTCTCACATCTGCTTCTAACTCAATCTGTCTGCTGCTTTGATGGAAGTAAATGAAGAAAATCCAGACTCAAAGCAAAGCAGTGGGGAAAGGAAGCTGTATTTTAAAAGCCTTTTCAGATAATTCTGGATACTCACCTTGGATATCCAAAACTCAACACATGGTAGTTTCTTCAAGGTTAGTTGCAATGTAGAATCTGAAGCCATTATCAGTGAACTTTTGTACCTGCTACATTAAAACCCACTGGTATATCTAATGCTTTGAACACATTTTTTTTTAAAGATTTTTTTGATGTGGACCATTTTTAAAGTCTTTATTGAATTTGTTACAATATTGCTTCTGCTTTATGTTTTGGTTTTTTGGCTGCAAGGCATGCAGGAATCTTAGCTCCCGGACCAGGGATTGAACCTGCAACCCCTGCACTGGAAGGCAAAGTCGTAACCACTGGTCCGCCAGGGAAGTCCCTTGAACACATCTTTTACTCCTGCATGGTTTTGTAATTTCATACATTTTTTTGGAAAATATTGGTTCAGTGAGTTATGCAGAGCTTCCAACTGTTAACACACTTCACTGTACAATACCCAAAAGTCATACTGTTTGATATCACTGATCTCATCAAAAAATTCCTAAGTATTGGGAAGCTGTCAAATTCACGGTAGTGGATACAACTTAACTTGCAACAAATACCTTGGCAGGCTCGCTTGGTTCATTTTTTTTAGAAAATGTATGCCGATTATCCAGGTATGAATAACCATCGTTTGTCAGTCATTCTTTCAAGCAAAAATGGTTCTCTATGAAAAACAGGGACCAGTTCAATCACACAAAATGCTTTATCTCAAGACAACCATCATATTTCAATATGGAACAAGTACATCCACTTACCACATGACACGCTAAAGAGATGTCTCTAGGGTCAAGATTTAATAAAATCAGTCATTTTTACTGCTTCATAAAGGGCATTCTTAGGTAAAGCTTTCCATTGTTTTATTTTACTTTTCACTGAAAGCACATGGCCGTGAAGGACACCATGACTTCTAGTACCACGTGGTACCACTGCCTTGATTCCCGCAAAGGCGCCAGTACCTTCAGCAGGTGTGCCTTGTGCACCGTCAGTGCAAATTCAACACAGCTGTTCCGGAATAAACCATGCAATTCAAAACAGTTATTCCACGCCGAATACTTTGGCACTATTTGTGTGTGCTGTCAAACGTTCACCAAAAAGATACTCTTTGATAATTGGTTTGGCACTGATACCAGATAAATACAAACAAAAGGGCAAGTCCAGCCAAGACTACAAATTCTTCCATTTGTAAGGTAAAAATACACTTCTCTGTCAAGATACCAAACTAGTCTTCATGTTTGCAGCTAAATCTTTAATTTGACAAGTTACTGTATTATTAGAAAGTGGCGGTGCTATTATTTCTTTCAATGCTTTTTCATCCAGACAAGGCTTTATTGTGTGTTTCTCCAGCCACTGCAATTTGATAACCTATCTTATTAGCTTTTTCTTTTCTAGTTTGGAAAGCTGTAACAAATAATTTTTGGCTTTTAAAGAGCTCATCATACCTACATTTAATTCATTCGTTTTGTTTTTCTTTAGATGATGAATGGTTGGTCTAAGAATAATGCTATTGTGACCAAAATACTATTCAAAAAGTTCTGTGGCATCAGACACATAAGGTAAATTTCTGACCTCTGTAAAACTTGACGAAAGCCTTCATATTTTCATGTAGTATTTAGTTCTGCACATTTATTTGGAGTAAATTCCTCTTTCCATGAGTCAGAGAACTCTGTTATGTCGTCGTTTCATTTTTTCTTCAGCATTTATACATATGGTACAGCTTTGAGTTGAAAAAAATCGAGTCCTCTAATATCCCCCTTTTTAAACCATTGATCTATCCTAAATATAAAAAATATATAAATTAATATCCTTTTATGTTAGAATAAAATATTAAGTTCAAAAGAATTTTTATACCATTTAAAATTTTAGAAAAGTTTTAAAATCAAGAGTATAAACTTTTTGTTCTTTTTCCATATACCCACAAGACTCAATTTAGGGATTTCAAAGTTATGACTTATTAAAAGAAAACAGGCCCCAGAGATGATAGCAGATATAACTGTAGGTAGATAGTAAGAATGCAAATAAGTACTAAGAACAAACAGAGTTCATCTCTGAAAATGCACATATTTATATTCTAAGCCTACTATCCTTAGAAGATTCTAGAAACACGAGAGTACACAAGCACACATCTCATTAGCCATCAGAGGAAAAGCTCATCACAAGCCATTTGGCCTCTAGAAAACTCCACCATACACCTGAGAGAGGAAGAATGAAAAAGGCAGACAGTCTCTTAGTATTTTTTAAAAAATAGCCTTGACCTCATGGACCCTACAGAGGTCTCAGGGAACCCCAGGGCTCCCCAGATCACACTTGAGAACAGCCGTTCTAAAGTAAAACTTGCTTTGCCAAGCTAGTTATTAAACTTATACAGGGGAACCGTCAAAGATGACTGAAGATCAGATGAGAGTCCATAGACCTTCTCCCCTAAGCACCTTGCTTACTTTAACTCCAAGGGATGAAAAAGAAACAGGCCAACACACATTCCTCCTTAAATAATGGAGCGTCTCCCCAGCCCAAGCCTCTCTTACATGACTCTTCCCATCTCTCGGCATTTACCCTTTCTGCACTGACCACAGCAGAACTCTAAGAAAGCAGTGGCATCAGGAAGACAGCGGGGTGATAGAGATACAGACTCAGAGCCCAGCTGGCCTTGATTGCTCGGATGTGGGGCAACTTGTGAAGGAATGGAGGAGAATAACACAGGCTTCCAAGTTGTGCTGCTGCAAGCATGGGCTTTCTGGAGGAGCAGGTCAGGTAAGAAGACAAACGAGCTTGTTTTTGGACATGTTGGCTTCAGATGCCAGGAGCCAGTATGGCTGCCTTTCCCATGGAGCTGTGAGTCCCACTGAGCAGTTCCTAGCAGTGCCTGATGCATGTCAGAACTCAAACACCATGTCAAACAGGTAGGCAGGAAGAAGAAACCAAGAAATATCAGGGGTTTGTCTACACCACAGTAAACAGAATGTCCCCTGTTGTCAGAAAACATTACTTCTGTTTCTTGGGGAAAAAAACCTTAATTCAATTGTGATTGCTCTGAAGACAGATAATTCTATTTCAGAAATATTAAAAGAAACTCCAATTTGAAATATTGAAAACCAACGAAATAGGCCTTTTCCCTGAGAATGCACCATCAATTTCCCTTAATATTCTTGCTGTCCTGTGTTTTCCCCAAATGTCTAGCTCTAATCATCCTTAGCCACGGAGACAGTAAATAAAGATGTATTAAGTAATGTCTCCAGCACATTAAGCATGAAGCTAAAAGCATCCAGCCTCCAACAGATGAATGGATAAAGAAAATGTGGTATATACATACAATGGAATATTATTCAGACTTGAAATAGGAGAACCCGTCACATGCAACAACATGGATGAACCTGGAGGACATTATGCTGAGTGAAATGAACTGGTCACAAAAGGCCAAATGCGGGCTTCCCTGGTGGCACCGTGGTTAAGAATCCACCTGCTAGTGCGGGGGACGCGGGTTCGACCCCTGGTCCGGGAAGATCCCACATGCCGCGGAGCAACTAAGCCCATGCACCACAACTACTGAGCTTGCGCTCTAGAGCCCGCAAGCCACAACTACTGAGTCCATGCACCTAGAGCCCGTGCTCTGCAGCAAGAGAAGCCACCGCAATGAGAAGCCCGCGCACCGCAACGAAGAGTAGCCCCCACTTACCGAAAGCCGCACGCAGCAACAAAGACCCAGTGCGTCCAAAAATAAATAATAAATAAATAATTTATATTTAAAAAAAGGCCAAATACAGTATGATTCCATTCATATGAGTTATACCAGTTATCTAAAATAATTAAAAAAATCATAAAAACAGGAAGTAGAAAGGTAGTTACCAAGGGGTGGGAGAAAGGGGGTGGGGATACGAGTATTTAATTAACAGGCATAGCTTCAGTTTTGCAGGATAAAAAAATTCTAGAGATCCACTGTGAATATACCTGACAGTACTGAACTGTACTCTTAAAAATGGTTAACATGGTAAATTTTATGTTATGTAATTGAAGCCACAACTTAAATTTTTAAAAAAATCCAGCCCCAAGAAATGGTCAGTGCATACATATACTACTGAGGAGCTAGAAAATTCGCCCAGTGGAGACCAGCGCCACCCCAGAGACCCATCAAACCCCCGTCCCATCCAAACTCCCCAGCCCTTGTCTCACTGAACCCCCTAAATGGTTCTTTTCCCTCTGCTTATAAACCTGCTGAAACCTATTATTCTCCTCCAGGCTTTACCTTTCCTTCCCATCTCAAGGATCTCCAGAGAGTTCTCTGCCCCTCCAAGTGGGGCCTCTTGCTCTGCACCCAGTGGAACTGCTTTCACCAAAGGTCAGCCACTGCCCAGTTGACAACTTCCTGGCCCCGGGGGCTAATAACACTTGTAAGACACATTTGCAAGGCAGTCTCCGCTTTACATCCTCCAGTTCATTAAATCATAAAAGCAAACGTGTCCTCTTCATAGTAATGACCCAAGGAAAAATCAGGCACCTCAACTACTGAGCGCTGACGAAGCACCTGCTTTCCTGAACTCTTATTTAAGCCTCAGAGTAACTCTGAAGCTGGAATCTTTTCTCCATTTTGCTGAATGAATTTTGACCCGCCCAAGGTCAGGCAGATACTAACTACCAAAAGGAGGGGTTGCAAACCAAGTCCGTTGAGTCTCAAACCCTCCTTCCATCACCCCCACTCTTCTCCCTCAAGAGAAGAGATAACATCAGGTACCTAAGAGAGAGGACAAAGAGGAAACATCCTCGTGGTGGCGCAGGGGGCACCTTCCCCGCCGCCCCTCCTCCCCTACAGCTCGGCTCCTCCTCCTCGCCGCTCCCCAGGAGGAGAGCACCCACGAGCCGAGGGCGTTCAAGGCCAGACACGGCCCTCCCTCGCCGTGCGAGCCTGCGCACACTACCTTGCCAAACCTCAAGTTTCCCCATCCTTAGAAAGGGGAAAATGATCGGACCACCACGTTAGACTGTTGGGAGGATTTAATAAAAGGAATTTAGAAAAGCACTTAGCAAACTGCTCAGTCAGTGTAAAGACTCCATCAACCAGCTGGTAAAGTCCAGACTTTAATGTGGGGTTGATCCGAAAGCCAGAAAGGGTCGGGGGAAAAAATTCCGGAGCTCTCAGCGTGAGCTACAGAGGGTTTTAGAGGGAGATCTGTCTTCGCGGAGCGGGCGCCCCCATACTCCCTCCTACGCGCGCCGGCCCGGGAGAGGGAACCCAAGAAGACGCGGGGACTTGGGCCGCACGCGGGTCTCCGGCTTCCGCCTCCCAGCACGGCTGGATAAACCGGTTTTATGAGAACAGCCGCTCCCGCCCCTATTCCCTGGCAGGGTGTGCCCTTCCGAAAAGTACGAAGGGTCGGGAGCCGCGCCTGGCGACCCCAGCAGTGCCCCGCCCCTCCCCCAGCCTCCCAGCTCCGCGGCGACTGCTGGGGACCCCCACTCGCGCCCGGGAGCGCTGAGTCTCCAGCCCCGCGCCGCGTCACACCGATCGGGCCAGCGGGACCGAGTGATCAAGGGGAACTGCACCGTCAGCCTCGGTTCTGAAGAGGCTCAGCTCCCGGGGTCAGCCGCCGGGGAAGCATCCGGCCGCCTCCGCACTGACCTTCCGACGAAGCCGCCCAGAGATGCTGCGCTGCCGCGACGCCGGAGCTGGAGAGGCAGCTGCACGTGGAACGAAGTCCGGAAGCGCGGAACAGCAACTAGAGCTCGCCGCGCGCGGCGCCTTTATCCTCTCTGCGCGCAAACCCGCCCCCCGGCGCACCAATCCCCTTCTTCGGTCCGGGCCGCCCTGGCGTGGACGTCGGATCACCACGTGGGAGGGCGCCGGTTGCCATGGTAACCATCCCCGAGGGTCTCCGTAGTGTTCCTGGCGGCGCGCGCCCCTCACGCGGGCTCCGCCCCCGACCCATCTTCCGGAGAGCTCGCGGAAGGAGAGGGAGGCGTTCGAGTCCAGCGTGCGGCGTCCCCGGCGGCGGCAGAGCCAACCCGCAGGTCTTCGCGTGGGACTCTCCAGGTGGGGACAGCTCAAGGGCCTCCCAACATAAGGGGCCCGGCCCCCCCGGAGCCCCAGAGCACCGGTCCGTGCCGGCGTTTAGCGGCTCAGCAGTGGACTTGAGGAGGAATGCGGGACGCCGAAGGGAAAGCTGGAAGGATTGGCAGGGGAAATAGCTCCGGACCGGCGTCGGGAGATACGGTACAAAGAAACCTTGAGAGGGTCATTTCATCTTGGTTTCCCACATGGGAAACATCGCTGTGAGATTAGATGACCTCCAAGGCCACCGGACCAGCAGTCAGCATCACCTAGGAGCTTGTTGGAAATGCAGATTTGAGGCTGCACCCCAGACCTGCTGAGTCAGAATCTCTGCGTTGGGGCCCTGTGAGCTGTGTTTTAACAAGCCCTCCAGGTGATGATGATCTGTGCTAAAGTTGAGAAGCGCTGATCTAGGGGAGTGGTTTCTCAGACTTGGCTGCAGATTAGAATCACCGGGGAGTTCTGGAACCTCCCAAATAAATCAGAATCTTGTCGGCGGGGGAAGGAGGGTCGGCAGGAAGCCCAGGCATAAGTTTGTTTTTAAGCTTCTCTGGTGATCCCCATGTGCTATCGAGGTGAGAAACAAGTGATCCCCATGTGCTGTCATGGTGAGAAACACGGATATACCCTAGAGGCTTGGTCCTCCAAGTGTGGTCCCTGGAGAAAGCAGCCCCCTCCCAGACCTACTAAATCACAGTCTGCATTTCAAGGGGCTCTCCAGGTGGTTCGTGTGCACGTTAGGGTTTTGGAAAAACAGCTCTAAGGCCTCCTCCAACATTAAGAATCCATGATTTTATGAAATATGTCTTTCTGTTTTACAGACTCTTAGAAGGCCCCATTTCTTCAACTTTTTCTCATACGACATGATCTTCATTATGGGTCTCTCTCTAGTGCACTTGAATTTTCAAATTTTAATTAGACTTTTAGCCTCTCAAGAGACCTAGGAGATTATCAAGGCCACTGTGCCCACTTGACAGAGGAAGAGGTGGAGCCCCACCTAGACAGGTGAAGAGATTTCCCCAGAGGCCAGGGGGACCAGAATGCTGCCCCAGGCACTGGGTCACTGCCCTTTCTAACACACCACATCATATCATTAGGAGTTATTTTTGGTTTTCCTCAAACATTGTGGTGAGGTCAGAGATGACACTGAACTTGCTTTGAGTGGGTTGCAGACAGGGATGTTTCAGGGTGGAGCAACCCACTGAGGATGCTGCTTGTTTGGGGCGGGGGGGGGGGGGGGGGGAAGGGGAGGAAGCGTGGCTTCAACCTTTGCTCCTGAGGACAGGGCAAGAAAAAGGTGTGATTACCAAGGGACTGAAAGGTGAATTGGTTTCTGGTGTGGATGAAAAATGTTGCCTGCCATATCAGTAAACAAAGGATGTTGCAGACATCAAGCCAGCAGCCACTGCTGCCACCCCCTGACTGTGCACCCTGAAGGCATATGGGATGGAGAAAATCAGGATACTGGGCTTAGATAGTTAAGGTGTGTTTCAAAGGAATGATTTCAATGAGCCCAGACCCTTGCATCTTTCCATACCTAGAAAAATGCTAAATTCATTAACCTGAGATGTCTGGTTTTCTTTAACATAATCTTTTGATGTTCCCACTACCTGGTTTTTGTTGCAAAAACCCCTATATATCCTGGTTCCTCCCTGACCTCTTCGGAGCAATCCCTCAGAGCAGTCTGAGAGGCTATCTTCTGGGCTTAAGTCCTCAGAAAATCTGCTGAATAAAACATAATTCTCAACTTTTAGGTTGTGCTTTTTTTTTTTTTTTTTTTTTTTTCCAGTTGACGGTTTTGGTGACCACGAAGGGCCCAGAGCAGACTTGTCTTCTTCACTTGAACTCTACGAGGATCTGGAGCTTGGTACCAGCAGAGGCCTCTTTGGTCCATGCACCTCGTCAGAGAGTCCAGACGAATTTGGGTGAGTCTTTCCTGGTTCTTGGATCTCCCATTATTGGCTGATGATCCTAGGTTTTATGCAGTGGTGTTTAAACTCTCTGGAGGAGTAGGTTATCCTTGAAACTTAGTTTCAAGAAGAGGTGCCTGCGTTATCCTCAGTGAAAGACACTGGGAAGATTTTGCTCAGTTTAGACACTGAGTGGTTTATCCTCAGTTGAAAGACTGGGAAGACTTTGCTCATTTGAAGGACAGAGTAGGGTTGGGCTGGGTAATTAAGTAGAAGACTGGCCTATCATTTTTCCCTGAATTGGCTGCTTTAATAGAGTTTGTTGAAGTAAAAGTGATCTCAACAAACCAACCTTGGAATGGGAAACAAAGCTTCCAAAACAAAAGAAAAAGGAACAACAGATTGCCAGCTTCCAACTAATACCCCAGCCAGGTTTATGTACATATAAAGCTTACAAGTACCAGGACTTCCCTGGTAGTCCAGTGGTTAAGACTTTGCCTTCCAAGGCAAAGGGTGTGGGTTTGATCCCTGGTCGGGGAGCTAAGATCCCACATGCCTCACAGCCAAAAAACCAAAACATAAAAAAAAAACCCAGAAGTAATATTGTAACAAATTAAATAAAGACTTTAAAAATGGTCCACTTCAAAAAAAACTTCTAAAAAATTAAAAAAGAAAATAAAGCTTACGAGTACTTATTGGGTTGGCCAAAATGTTCATTCAGTTTTTTCCGTAAGGTGGCTCTAGTAGCGCTTAATTGTCTTTAATGCCATTTGAAACAATTTTGTTAGATTGTATTGTGACAGCTGTCCTATCAGCGTGCATTTAAAAAAAAACTTTTCAAAATTGGTGAATTTTTGTGTAGCCATTTTAATATTGAAGATTGAAGAAAAAAACATTTTTGGCATGTTATGCTTTATTATTTCAAGAAAGGTAAAAAACACAACTGAAATGCAAAAAAAGATTTGTGCAGTGTATGGAGAAGGTGCTGTGACTGATCAAACATGTCAAAAGTGGTTTGCAAAGTTTCATGCTGGAGTTTTCTCGCTGGACAATGCTCCAGGACGGTCAGACCAGTTAAAGTTGATAGCGATCAAATTGAGACATTAATTGAGAACAATCAACGTTATACCACCTGGGAGATAGCTGACATACTCATAATATCCAAATCAAGCATTGAAAATCATTTGCACCAGCTTGGTTATGTTAATCGCTTTGATGTTTGGGTTCCACATAAGTTAAGCAAAAAAAACCTTGACCGTATTTCCGCATGCGATTCTCTATTTAAACATAAAGAAAACGTCCCGTTTTTAAAACAAATTGTGATGGGCGATGAAAGTGGATTCTGTACAATAATGTGGAACAGAAGAGATCGTAGGGCAAGCGAAATGAACCACCACCAACCACACCAAAGGCTGTTCTTCATCCAAAGAAGGTGACATTGTGTAGATGATAGGATTGGAAGGGAGTTCTCTATTATGAGCTCCTTCCAGAAAACCAAACGATTAATTCCAGCAAGTACTGCTTCCAGTTAGACCAACTGAAAGCAGCACTCAACAAAGAGTGTCCAGAATTAGTCAACAGAAAACGCATACTCTTCCATCAGGATGACGCAATACCACATGTTTCTTTGATAACCAGGCAAAAACTGTACTGGTGGCCAAAAGTACACCACATGTATACCTTTTGGATGGCAGAGACCGAGTGCTCAAAACATATACACACATGCAAAATGTTAACAGCTTGGCTGGGAAGTTCTGATTCATCCACCGTATTCACCAGACATTGCACCTTCGGATTTCCATTTATTTCGGTCTTTACAAAATTCTCTTAATGGAAAAAATTTCAATTCCCTGGAAGACTGTAAAAGGCACTTGGAACAGTTCTTTGCTCAAAAAGATAGAAGGTTTTGGGAAAATGGAATTGTGAAGTTGTCTGAAAAATGGCAGAAGGTAGTGGAACAAAATGGTGAAAAAGTTCTTGGTGAAAGTGGAAAATGAAATGTGTCTTTTATTTTTACTTAAAAACCAAAGGAACTTTTTGGCTAACCCAATACTTAATTGGGAATTAAAGAAAATCTCACCCTGAAAATGCTAAGATGGGGCTCTTTTATTGCGTACGCAGTTAACATTTTGCGTGTGTGTATATGTTTTGAGAACTCGGTCTCTGCCACCCAAAAGGTATACATGTGGTGTACTTTTGGCTGCCAGTAGATTAGACTGGGATTCTGAGCGGTCTTTTGTCTAACTGTGCGAACTCTCAGGGGCTTTTTACCATTTTAACTTTCTTGCATCAGGAAGTACAATGAAGGCCTTTACTTTCTTAGACTGTTTTTGGGAAAAAACTAACCTAACCTTGTTTAGGTGGCATCCTTCTCACTCTTGTGTGGGGAAGCCTCTTGTGTCTTGTTGGTTTGAGTCACTGTTAAGATATATCTCATTAATGGCAGATGATGGATCCTTTAAATTGGAAAAACTCTAAATTGGTAAATTTTTAGAGACCTCTCATCATAAACAGCTGTTTTATTGGTGCCTATTAAAAAAAAAGTGGAAAAAATATATATCTAATGGTTAACCTTTAGAACTCCTTTAGTTTAAAACAAACAAGAAAAACCATTTTGGGAATCCTATTTATGGTCTCCTCTTTCCCTCAATGGGTCTTACAGATGCTAATGAAAACATTTGAATAATTAATGTTAATTAGATTGATTAACAGACTAAGAAAAAAAACTGAAGGGAGTCTAGAGGCTTTTTCCCAACCAGGTGGAAATTTTAAAGGGGCTTGTCCCAAATGGATAAAGAAATCTTTAGGTGGTTATTTTAAGATGAGAGAAATAAAATGGACATTAATGGGATTAAATCAAAGGTTTGATACTACCTAAGGTTGGACGGGCCAGAGGAACCCCCTATTGGTCCTCAACATTAAATGGCCCCAAACAAGTCTGGTCTATTTACCCCAGTTTAAAAAACATATATGGCTGGAAGAAAATTATATTGAGATACCTGACCAACAATTACTTGGGACAACAGTTAGGCCAATTAATCAAGTTAAAAGATTGACAAAAGGGCCTGAGTCTCTGGGCTTAACCCCTCACTGGGGACCCCAGAACCTTTTATACAAAATAGATAAAATAAGTAAGGAAAGCTCTAGAACTCGTTGTAAAACCAAGGCTTGTTGTTTGAGTCCTAATGGAAACTAAAATATATAGAATTGAGATTAAAGTTTGTAAAAATTGGTATGTTTAAATGGGCTTTATATAAGATGGTTATGTTGCAGGAAGGGGGACCCCTTCCAGGGCCCGAGAGTGGGCTCTTGTCTAACACTCGGAAATGAATTGTCCGAGGACAGACACATGCTGACAACGCAGGAGCCCTTATTGGGAAGGGGCGGCCGGGCAGAGAGCAGGAGGGTAAGGCAATCCAGGAGGACTGCTCTGCCATGTGGCTCGCAGTCTCGGGTTTCATGGTAATGGGATTAGTTTCCGGGTTGTCTCTGGCCTATCATTCTGACTCAGGGTCCTTCCAGACACTCAGCCAGGATGGATTCCAGCGAGGAGGATTCTGGGAGGTTGGTAGGACATATGAACTGGTGTGTCCTTTTGACCTTTCCCGAATTCTTCCAGTTGGTGGTGCCTTGTTAGTTCCATGTTCCTTACCAGGACATCCTGTTTAAGATAACTCATGCAAATGGTTACTGTGGTGCCTGGCGAGGGTGGGCGGTTTCAGTCAGTGTTTCCCCTCACAGTTACATCTCCTTTGCTTAATTACGTTGCGGGATAGACATGTTTCACTGGGGAATACTTCCCCGAGTAGATTTGCCCCTCAATAAATATTAAGGAAACATACTAAAGGAAACTAATAGGGTTACCTGAGCTCTTTACCAAAAAAAAAAAAAAAAAAAAGAAACTGGGAACCAATATTCAGGGGCAAATTAAGAGTAGAGATTTTGCTCTTGAGTTTAACCTGTGCACTCAGAAAGAGGGCCTTTGTTGACTGCCTTATGAAAGCTTTAGAAGGCATGATGAATTAAACCCTAAAGTTCTAGAACATAGAACTCTTTTTTATTTTTATTTATTTATTTATTTTTTAACACCTTTATTGGAGTGCAATTGCTTTACAACGGTGTGTTAGTTTCTGCTTTATAACAAAGTGAATCAGCTATACATATACATATATCCCCATATCTCTTCCCTCTTGCATCTCCCTCCCTCCCACCCTCCCTATCCCACCCCTCTAGGTGGTCACAAAGCACCGAGCTGATCTCCCTGTGCTATGCGGCTGCTTCCCACTAACTATCGGTTTTACATTTGGTAGTGTATATATGTCTGTGCCACTCTCTCATTTTGTCCTAGCTTACCCTTCCCCCTCCTCATGTTCTCAGTTGCATTCTCTAGTAGGTCTACGTCTTTATTCCCATCCTGCCCCTAGGTTCTTCATGACCTTTTTTTTTTTTTGAGATTCCATTAGAACTCTTTTTTAAATTTTATATATTTTTTGGCTGCATTGGGTCTTCATTGCTGCACGCAGGCTTTCTCTGGTTGAGGCGAGCAGGGGCTACTCTTCGTTGCGGTGCACGGGCTTCTCATTGTGGTGGCTTCTCTTGCTGCAGAGCACAGGCTCTGGGTGCGTGGCCTCCAGTAGTTGCAGCACTCAGGCTCAGTAGTTGCGGCACACAGGCTTCAGTAGTTGTGGCGTGCGGGCTCTAGGGCATGCGAGCTTCAGTAGTTGTGGCACATGGGCTCAGTAGTTGTGGCTTGCAGGCTCTAGAGTGCAGGCTCAGCAGTTGTGGCACATGGGCTTAGTTGCTCCGTGGCATGTGGGATCTTCCCAGACCAGGGATCGAACCCGTGTCTCCTGCATTGGCAGGTGGATTCTTAACCACTGTGCCACCAGGGAAGTCCCTAGAACATAGAACTCTTAAATTGTGGTTTAGTTGGAAGTCTTCTCACTAATATAGAAAATCAAATTAATGAAAATATAGCTGTGCAAATCAATCTTTTAATATCATTTAGGTGACAGACTGGTTCTTTGGGGAATTAAAAGCAACTGTTTTTGTCTTGCAAATCTCTACAAGACAGAAGTGTAAATAGAGCCCAGGAGGACCTGAGACTGAGCCTAATTAGCTCATCAGGTAGAACTTGAAACCAAGGGGGCAAAAAGGGAAAAAGTGGCCTTTTTAAACTCAAACCACTGGAGGGCTTCCCTGGTGGCACAGTGGTTAAGAATCCGCCTGCCAATGCAGGGAACACGGGTTCGAGCCCTGGCCTGGGAAGATCCCACATGCCACGGAGCAAAAAAAACTCAAGCCACTGGAAAGGCTCCCTCAGCCAAAATCTAATTCATAGCCCCTTTAAAAGTTTATTAAGAACAAATACAAATCTTAGTGATAAACCAGAATGAAAAGAATATGTAAAAGAATGTTTATATATGTGAAACACACACACACACACACACACACAAGACCCCAAATAGCAAAAGCAATCTTGAGAAAGAAGAATGGAGCTGGAGGAATCAGACTCCCTAACTTCAAACTACACTACAAAGTGACAGTAATCAAGACAGTATGGTACTGGCACAAAAACGGAAATATAGATCAATGGTACAGGATAGAAAGCCCAGAGATAAACCCATGCACATATGGTCGCCTAATTTACAACAAAGGAGGCAAGAATATACAATGGAGAAAAGACAGCCTCTTCAATAAGTGGTGCTGGGAAAACTGGACAGCTACATGTTAAAAGAATGAAATTAGAACACTCCCTGACACCATACACAAAAATAAACTCAAGATGGATTAAAGACCTAAATGTAAGACTGGACACTATAAAACTCTTAGAGGAAAACATAGGAAAAACACCCTTTGACATAAACCACAGCAAGATCTTTTTTGACCCACCTCCTAGAGTAATGAAAATAAAAACAAAAATAAACAAATGGGACCTAATTAAACTTAAAAGGTTTTGCACAGCAAAGGAAACCATAAACAAGACACAAAGACAACCCTCAGAATGGGAGAAAATATTTGCAAATGAAACAACAGACAAAGGATTAATCTCCAAAATATACAAACAACTCATGGAGCTCAATATCAAAAAAACAAACAACCCAATTAAAAAATGGGCAGAAGACCTAAATAGACATTTCACCAAAAAAGACATACAGATGACCACGAGGCACATGAAAAGCGGCTCAACATTACTAATTATTAGAGAAATGCAAATCAAAACTACAATGAGGTATCACCTCGCACTGGTCAGAATGGCCATTATCAAAAAAATCAAGAAACGATAAATGCTGGAGAGGGTGTGGTGAAAAGGGAACCCTCCTGCACTCTTTGTGAGAATGTAAATTGATACACTTACATTATGTAAATGTGTAATAGCCACTATGGAGAACAGTATGGAGGTTCCTTAAAAAACTAAAAATAGAACTGCCATATGACCCAGCAATCCTGCTACTGGGCATATACCCTGAAAAGACCATAATTCAAAAAGAGACATGTATCACAACGTTCATTGCAGCTCTATTTACAATAGCCAGGACATGGAAACAACCTAAGTGTCCATCGACAGCTGAATGGATAAAGAAGATGTGGCACATATATACAATGGAATATTACTCAGACATAGAAAGAAACAAAATTGAGTTATTTGTAGTCAAGTGGATGGACCTAGAGTCTGTCATATGGAGTGAAGTAAGTCAGAAAGAGAAAAACAAATACCATATGCTAACGGATATATATGGAATCTAAAAAACAATGGTACTGATGAACCTAGGGGCAGGACCGGAATAAAGATGCACACGTAGAGAATGGACTTGAGGACACGGGGATGGGGAAGGGTAAGCTGGGATGAAGTGAGAGAGTGGTATTGACATATATACACTACCAAATGTAAAATAGATAGCTAGTGGGAAGCAGCTGCATCGCACGGGGAGATCAGCTCAGTGCTTTGTGACCACCTAGAGGGGTGGGATAGGGAGGATGGGAGGGAGATGCAAGAGGGAGAGCATATGGGGATATATGTATACATATAGCTGATTCACTTTGTTATACAGCAGAAACTAACACAACATTGTAAAGCAATTATACTCCAGTAAAGATGTATTAAAAAAAAAAAGAACAAATACAAATCTTAAAAATCTGTCCCACTAATAGTAAAGCCTTAGTCACTTGAGCAAATAAATTTTTACTTATTCTAACTGTTATAAATAACTAGTAAGATTATGTTGTAATACTTGATTCATAACTGTTAAAATGAAGCTATGAGATCTCTAGTTTTGTCTGTTTATGTCTTTGTGTACATTATATGAGATGTCTCTACCTCTGGAAAATATTATCAAAATTAGATTTATAAAAGAGCTTTATTTAATTTATTTAAAAGTAAACACTTACAAGCTGAATATATCTAAATACGAGAGAAACTGGCCAGAATGAATTTCAGGTTCACGTGATCTAGGAAATATTCAGTATTAAATTAACATTTGGTGTTAAAGCTAGCTTAAGCTTACTGGTGTAGTCAATATAGACATGTTTTACTTTTGTTGTATCTAGGTTTACTGAAGGTCAGTACGTTCATGTTTTTTCTGTTACAGAGTTTGTCAACACCAACAACAAAAAATTAACTTGGTATGGTAGTGTTTTCATAAGTTGTAAAATAAAGGTAAATGAGAGAAGAGTTTTAGTTTAATTTTATTTATTTATTTTTATAAATTTATTTATTTTACTTTTGGCTGCGTTGGGTCTTCATTGCTGCACATGGGCTTTCTCTAGTTGCAGCGAGCGGGGGCTACTCTTTGTTGCGATGCGCGGGCTTCTCACTGCGGTGGCTTCTCTTGTCGTGGGGCATGGGCTCTAGGCGTGTGGGCTTCAGTAGTTGTGGCATGTGGACTCAGTAGTTGTGGCTCACAGGCTCTAGAGTGCAGGCTCAGTAGTTGTGGCACACAGGCTCAGTAGTTGTGGCGCATGGGCTAAGTTGCTCAGCAGCATGTGGGATCTTCCCGGACCCACATTAAGGTTAAGATTTTAACCCTTAAAAACCATAAGATTAAGGTTTTTAAGGGTTAAAATTGTAATATGTAATTAAAGCTATAAAGATAATACGGGAAACATTTCAGTATGCAAGGAAAGTAGGATATGCGTTTTCAGCAAAAGAAGGTATGAGGAATGGAAAAACATTTTGTTAAGGGGAAAGAATGATTGTGTCCTAGAGCTGGTTGGTTGGTTGTTTTTGGATGGGAAAATAAGGGACAAACTAATATGGAAACAAAGTTGTAGAAGGTTTGTAGAAAGGGAGCCCTGAAAAGGAGTTTTGTACATGGTCGGTCTGGGATTAGATTAAATTTAGTTAGATAAATGGATTTTGTTATAAAAGTAGGCTGATGCAAGACTAGATTTTGTTCCTGTCTCTGTTAAGAGAACAAAGTTTTCTTGGAATACTGCTTTTGGTAACAGATTGTGTGAGTTTCTTTGCCTTTAAGTGATCTGTATTTGTTTTTTGAAATCTTTTTGTCACTTTGGTTAAGTGAATAAGTATTGTTTCACAGTGACCTATGATTCTATTGGACCAAGTGTTTTGAAACCTTTTATATATATTTTTTTTTTATTTTATTTATTTATTTATTTATGGCTGTGTTGGGTCTTTGTTTCTGTGCTAGGGCTTCCTCTAGTCGTGGCAAGTGGGGGCCACTCTTCATCGCGGTGCGCAGGCCTCTCACTATCGCGGGCTCTCTTGCTGCGGAGCACAGGCTCCAGATGCGCAGGCTCAGCAATTGTGGCTCACGGGCCTAGTCGCTCCGCGGCATGTGGGATCTTCCCAGACCAGGGCTCGAACCCGTGTCCCCTGCATTGGCAGGCAGACTCTCAACCACTGCGCCACCAGGGAAGCCCCCCTTTTTTATATTTTTGACAAGCTTTCCAAATATCAAATTCTAACTAAAGTTTTTTTGACCTCCAGCTAATTCTGGGATGCTTCAAAGGAACCTTGAGACATCTCAGAGAGGAAAATTAAAGTAATTGGGCTTATTTGGTATGTTAAATTACTTGAGAAGCATTGTCAAGTGATTGGAGATAAGCCTTATATTGTATGGATAAATGTCATTAATATATCAATAGATATTCTAAAGTTTATATGGAATTCCTAAAAATGTGATATGTCCTGGTATAATGTTTTCAGTCATGATTCTAGTTATTATCTTAAAATGTTGTATGTCACAGAAATATCCAAGTTTCTTGTCAATTGCATTGTAATCAGATCTTTAACCATGCTATTTTAAGTCTTTTGTGGTTTATAGACAATCATTGTTTTACTCTGATGCTTTTATAAAATGAAGATGTTCAAGAAAATTCATCAAACTTTTTGATAAATGTAAGTTTCTGATAGCTTTTAGATCATACCACTAAACTGCATAAGAAATTACAAAACTCTGATGGAAAACCTGACGATTTCATCCAGATCAACAGGGATTAATTACATGGGACCGAATGAACTGATAAATGTGATTTATAATTATATGACTTTTTCTGAAATATACCGGCTTTTAATCTTTGTTTTCTAGAAAAACATTTCCTCTTATGCTGTGACCTACAATGAGTTGATAAAGTATACCTTGGTAAACAAAGATGAAACATATATTTTTTTTCTCTACCTGATCCTTCCTGAATTTGGCTTCTCCAGCTGACTCCCTTGTGGACTTGATGGTTTATTGCAACCAGGTTACGACTAGTTATACTAATCATTGTTTTAATTTGTTCTCTTTATTTTCATTTTGTTTATGGTTTGTGTCTCGCTCTGCTGCATTATGCCTCTATTAATGTTACTATCTGTATTACTTATATCCTGTCTGTTTTATAAGATTGTTGTCTCTTGCATTTCCCAATGTGTATCCAGGCCTCCAACAAAATTAATGATGTCTTGAGAGAGTTAATCATATATATAACTCTACATAGAATAATTGTAATTATGCAACTGTAGGTATGGGAAGAAGCAACAAGGGAAAACATTTCCCAGATCATAATAGGCTACTAAGACTGGCAATCCAGAGAATTATAGATTATCAATAGGGCCTGATCCAGAAAAGATTAGCACATTGAATGGCCTGTCAACAGAATCTTCACCTGATAGAGGAGTGAGAACTCCTAGTGCCATGGGACAAAATTGTTCATGAAATGTCTCCCAAACATTGGTTGAATTTATGACCAAGGGGAGGCACTGTGGATGAAGAGTGTTGCCTGCCATATCAGTAAACAAAGGATGTTGCAGCCATCGAGCCAGCAGCCACTGCAGCTGCCCTGCCTGTTCACCCTGAGGGGATTCAGGATGGAGAAAAGCAGGATACTTGCCTTAGATAGTTAAGGTGCGTATCAAAGGAATGATTTAAATGAGCCCAGACTCTTGGATCTTCCCATACCTAGAAAAGCGCTAAATTCATTAACTTGAGATGTCTGGTTTTCTTTAACAGTAATCTTTTGATGTTCTGACTACCTGGTTTTTGTTGCAAAGCTCCTATATATTTTGTATAACTTTTAATTTAAAAAATTTATTTATTTATTTATTTTATTTATTTATTTTTGGCTGCATTGGGTCTTTGTTGCTGTGCGCGGGCTTTCTCTACTTGCAGTGAGCGGGAGCTACTCTTTGTTGCGATGTGCGGGCTTCTCACTGCAGTGGCTTCTCTTGTTGTGGAGCACGGGCTCTAGGCATGTGGGCTTCAGTAGTTGTGGCATGAGGGCTCAGTAGTTGTGGCTCTTGGGTTCTAGAGCGCAGGCTCAGTAGTTGTGGCGTGTGGGCTGAGTTGCTCCATGGCATGTGGGATCTTCCTGGACCAGGGCTCGAACTTGTGTCCACTGCATTGGCAGGCGGAGTCTTAACCTCTGCGCCACCAGGAAGCCCTGCTATATATTTGGCTCCTCCCTTACCTCTTCGGAGCAGTCCCTCAGAGCAATCTGAGAAGCTGTCTTCTGGGCTTAAGGTCTTAACATCTATTTCTTCTCTTCCCCACAGACACAGCCTGGTATGAATGTCACCAGCCCTCTGCCTCCCCCAGTCAAGGGACAGACACTCCCTCAGGATTTGAGTCCTGATTGGACTGACTGAGAGTCTGAAGACAGCAGATGCAGTCCCCACCAGCAGAGGCCCTCTGAGAAGGTCAGTCATGCCTGGGGCCATTGCCTGTGGACTTCCTGCCCCTTTCCAGGCTGTGTCTTCTTCATATCTTTTGGCTTAAGTCAGGGAAGTAGGTTTCTTTTACCCTAACTTGGATACTGAGATAATGATAATTTTCAGACTTTCCTTCCATTTTCAGGTTTGAGATTTTGGCTCTCAGGTCACAAACCCAAACAATAAGAAGTGAAATAAATATCCCCTAGTTCATATTGATATAATGAGTGAATGAATGAATGAATGAAGGAGAAGGGACAACTCTTTCTTATAGAAGAATTTCAACTAATAAGCATGGAGGGAATGAGGGAAATAGACATTCCCCATAGAGCACCACAGCTGTAATTGCTGCAGGCAAGTTCACAGATAGATGCTAAAATTAGTGGGTGAAGGCTTAAGGAGAAGCAGGATATTTGCATAGTCTCAAGGTATCTCTCCCCAAATAGATGTTTATTAATAACAAGGGGAAAGACAATAACTTTACGGTAAAGAAGACTGGCAGTCACCACCTTAACCAAGCGACTAAGGTTAACATCATCAGAAATAAAGACATGTTGACATGTACCCCATGATGTGATGCCCTGGGAACAGCTTATCACCCTGTGGTGTCCTTCCCAATAGTGCATAATCTCAATCTAATCATGAGAATACATCAGACAGCACACATAGAGAAACAGTCTACAAAGTAAATGACCACTCCTTTCAAAAGTCTCAGAGCCGGGGGACTTCCCTGGTGGCGCAGTGGTTAAGATTCCGCCTGCCAATGCAGGGGACACAGGTTCGAGCCCTGGTCTGGGAAGATCCCACATGCCACGGAGCAACTAAGCCCGTGTGCCACAACTACTGAGCCTGCGCTCTAGAGCCCACGAGCCACAACTACTGAAGCCCGCGTGCCTAGAGGCCGTGCTCCGCAACAAGAGAAGCCACTGCAATGAGAAGCCTGCACATCGCAAGGAAGAGTAGCTCCCACTTGCTGCAACTAGAGAAAGCCCGCGCACAGCAATGAAGACCCAACACAACCAAAGATAAATAAATTAATAAATTAATTTTTAAAAAGTCTCAAAGCTAGGAAAGATGGGAATGGTCACAGATTAAGGGAGAATAAAGAGACGCAATGACTAAGTGTAAGGTGGGTCCTGGAACGGATTCTGGAAGTGAGAAACAACGGTGGAAAAACTGGCAGAACCTGAATAAAGTTGGTAGTTTAGGTCATAGTATTGTCCCGATGTTACTTCCTTAGTTTTGAGAATTGTCGTATGGTTATGTAGGATGTTAATATGAGGGGAGGTTGGGTGAAGGGTATAAAGGAACTCTGTACTATTTTTGCTCTCTGTAAGTCTAAAATGATAGCAAACATTTTAAAAGTATTCTTTAAAGTAAAAAGAATGCATGCAGTATAACCTGTCTCTTAATAAAAATGACTAAAAATCTTTTAACAAAATGTAAATATGTAAAATTTCACTTGGGAAAAATAGACTTTGTGGAAATAATGACCAGGAAAGGAGATTCACAATAGGAGAAGTTGTATTTGTTTAAATATAAAATGAGCAAAGAAAACGGGAGACGAATCAAATCTTTGTTGTAAAATTTAATGGAAAGTAATTAATTCCAAAGAATTCAGTAAAGGAAGATTGAAAAGGAGAGAAAAATGAATAATTTATAGAAAACTGATCACAGGCTTATAATGACTTATTAAAAACATTTTTCTTTCTATGCAATTAGACAATATGTAAACGTTTATGACCATAAATTCCTAAACAGGGCCTGTCCAAAGGTAATGTTTTTGTTTGTTTAGATATGTCCGTGTGTAGTTAAGGAAGAATGAACAGCACATGTAAATTCCATGCTTTCCTTTTAGGATTCCATAGTGCTTTAATCTAAAATATGAATGGAGGGGCTTGTTTCTGTGTAAAGTCTAATAGATTGCCTCAATAGGGACTTGGGCCCAGAAGGAATAATAATAAGCCACACGGAACAAGTGAGTAAATTACATCACTGGGCCACAACTTCTGCGCCCAGTTATTGAAAATAGCACCAGGGTTCCCCTTTCAGTTGTAGGAGTAGATGGTCTAGTCAGGGACCACACTGTCCCATAGCCACCCACACCCCACATATGGTGCTGAGCACTTGCAAGGTGATCAGTTGGAATTGAGATGTACTGTAAATTTAAAGTACACACCATTCTGTAAGTTGTCTTTTTGTTTTGTTTATGGTTTCCTTTGCTCTGCAAAAGCTTACATAGGTCCCATTAGGTCCCATTTGTCTATTTTGCTTTTATTTCTTTTGCCTGGGGAGACTGACTTAAAATATTGCTACAATTTATGTCAGAAAATGTTTTGCCTATGTTATCCTCTAGTTTTATGGTGTCATGTCTTATATTTAAGTTTTAAGCCATTTTGAGTTTATTTTTGTGTGTAGTATGAAAAAGTGTTCTAACTTCATTGATTTACATGTGACTGTCCAGCTTTCCCAACACCCCTTGCTGAAGAGACTGTCTTTTATCCATTGTATATTTTTACCTCTTTGTCATAGATTAATTGACTGTGGGTGTATGGGTGTATTTCTGGGATCTCTATTCTGTTCCATTGATCCATATATTTGTTTTTGTGCCAGTACCATGCTGTTTTGACTAATGTAGCTTTGCAGTGTAGTTCGAAGTCTGGAAGGGTTATGCCTGTCTTTGTTCTAATTTTTCCTCAGGATTGCTTTGGCAATTCTGGGCTTTCTGTAGGCCCATACATAATTTAGGATTTATTTTCTAGTTCTGTGAAAAATGTCATGGGGAATTTGATAGGGATCACATTAAATCTATGTATTGCTTTGGGTAATATGGCCATTTTAACTATATTAATTTTTCCAATTCAGGAACATGGAATATCTTTCCATTTCATTGAAGCATCTTCAGTTTCCTTTATCAATGTTTTATAGTTCGCTGAGTGTAAGTCTTTAACCTCCTTAGGTTTATTCCTAAATATTTGGGGTTCTTTGATGTGATTTTAAAAGGTATTGTTTTTTTACATTCCCTTCCGACATTTCATTGTTAGTGTAAAGAAATGCAATTGATTACTGTATATTCATCTTGTATCCTGCTACCTTGCTGAATTCATTTATTAGTTCAAATAGTTTGTGTGGAGTGTTTAGGATTTTCTATATAGAGTATCATGTCATCTGCATATAATGACAATTTTACCTCTTCCCTTCCAACTTGGATACCCTTTATGTCTTTTTCTTGTCTGATTGCTGTGACTCGTATTTCCAATCCTATGTTGAATAGAAGTGATGAAAGTGGCCATCCTTGTCTTGTTCCTGAATTTAGTGGGAAGTCTTTCAGCTTTTCACCATTGAGTATTATGTTGGCTGTGGGCTTGTCATAAATAACTTTTATTATGTTGAGATAATGTTCCCTCTATACCAAATTTGGGAAGAATTTTTATCATGAATGGATGTTGAATTTTATCAAGTGCTTTTTCTGCATGTATGGAGATGATCATGTGGGTTTTGTCTTTTGTTGGTGTGGTGTATCACATTGATTGATTTGCGTATGTTGGACCATCCTTGCGGCCCTGGAATGAATCCAACTTGATTATGGTGTGGGATCCTTTTTATGTGTTGTTGGATTCAGTTTGCTAATATTTTCTTGAGGATTTTTGCATCTATATTCATCAAAGATATTGGCCTGTAATTTTAGTTTTTGCTAGTCTTTGGTTTTTGTATCAGAGTGATGGTGCCTTCATAGAATGAATTTGGGAGTGTTCCCTCCTCTTCAGTCTTCAGAAGAGTTTGAGAAGGATAGGTATAATTTCTTCTCTGTATGTTTCGTAGAATTCGCCTGTGAAGCCATCTAGTCCTGGACTTTTGTTTGTAGGGAGTTTTTTTTTTATTTTAATTACAGATTCTATTTCACTTCTAGTGATTGGTCTGTTCAAATTGTCTGTTTCTTCTTGATTAAATTTTGGCAGGCTGTATGTTTCTAGAAACTTTTCCATTTCTTCTAAGTTGTCCATTTTGTTGGCATATAACTGTTCATAATATTTTCTTATGGTATTTTGTATTTCTGTGGTATCGATTGTTATTCTCCCCTTTCATTTCTTATTTTGTATATTCGGGTCCTCTCTCTTTTCTCCTTGGTGAGCATGGCCAGGAGTATGTTGATTTTCTTTACCCTTTCAAAAAAACAACTCTTGGTTTCATTGATTTTTTCTATTGTTTTTATCTCTATTTTGTTTATTTCCTCTGATCTTTATTATTTCCTTCCTTCTGCTGACTTTAGGTTTTGTTTCTTCTTTTTCTGATTCTTTTAGGTGGTACATTAGATTACTGGGGATTTTTCTTATTTTTTGAGGATGGCTTGTATCACTATGAACTTCCCTTTTAGAATTGCTTTTGCTTTATCTCATAGATTTTGTAAGATTGTGCTTTCATTATTGTTTGTCTCGAGGTATTTTTTTTATTTCCTTTTGAATTCATTGTTGACCCATTGGTTTTTGTTTTTTTTTAATAACTGAAAGTAGATCTTTTTTTTAAAAATTTATTTATTTACTTATTTATTTATTTATTTTTGGCTATGTTGGATCTTCATTTCTGTGCGAGGGCTTTCTCTAGTTGTGGCAAGCGGGGGCCACTCTTCATCGCAGTGCGCGGGCCTCTCACCATCGTGGCCTCTCTTGTTGCGGAGCACGGGCTCCAGACGCACAGGCTCAGTAGCTGTGGCTCACGGGCCTAGTTGCTCTGCGGCATGTGGGATCTTCCCAGACCAGGGCTCGAACCCGTGTCCCCTGCCTTAGCAGGTAGATTCTCAACCACTGCGCCACCAGGGAAGCCCCCCATTGGTTTTTATAATAGCATATTGTTTAGTCGCCATGTAATCATTTTTTTTCTCATTTCTTTTTCCAGTGGTTGATTTCCAGATTCATACTGTTGTGTTCAGAAAAGATGCTTGAAATAATTTCTATCTTCTTAAATTTGTTGAGGCTCGCTTTGAGACCTAGATGTGGTCTGTCCTAGAGAATGATCCTTGTGCACTTGGAAAGAGTGTGTTCTGTTTTGGTTTTTGGTTTTTGTTGTTTTTGGTATGTAATGTCCTCTAGATAACAATTAAGTCTAACTGTTTTATTGTGTCATTCAGGGCTCTCTGGTGCCTTATTGATTTTCCATCTAGAAGATCTGTCTATTGATGTCAGTGGGGTGCTAAAGTCTCCTATTACTGCATTACCATCCATTTCTCCCTTTATTTCTGTTAGTATTTGTTTTTTTAAATTGAAGTATAGTTGATTTACAATGTTGTGTTAATTTCTGCTATACAGCAAAGTAACTCAGTTATACATATATATACATTTTTTAATATTCTTTTCCATTATGGTTTATCACAGGATATTGAATATTCTTCCCTGTGCTATATAGTAGAATCTTGTTGTTTATCCTTTCTATATATAATAGTTTGCATCTGCTAACCCTAAACTCCCACTGCATCCCTCCCCACCCTCTTCTTCCCCTTAGTAAGCACAAGTCTGTTTTCTATGTATGTGAGTCTGTTTCTGTTTCACAGATAAGTTCATTTGTGTCATATTTTAGATTCTACATATAAGTGATATCATATGGTATTTGTCTTTCTCTTTCTGTCTGACCTCACTTAGTATGATAATCTCTAGTTCCATCCATATTTCTGCAAATGGCATTATTTCAGTCTTTATGGCTGAGTAGTATACCATTGTATATATGTACCACATCTTCTTTATTCATTCATCTGTTGATAGACATTTAGGTTATTTCCATGTCTTGGCTATTGTCAGTAGTGCTGGTATGAACATTGGGGTGCATGTATCTTTCTGAATTATAGTTTTGTACAGATATATGCCCAGTTGTGGGATTGCAGGATCACATGGTAGCTATACGTTTAGTTTTCTAAGGAAGCTCCATAATGTTTTCCATAGTGGCTGCACCAAACTACATTCCCACCAACAGTGTAGGAGGGTTCCCTTTTCTCCACACCTTCTCCAACATTTGTTATTTGTAGACTTTTTAAAGATGGCCATTCTGACTGGTGTGAGGTGGTACCTCATTGTAGTTTTGATTTGCATTTCTCTAAGAATTAGTGATGTTGAGCGTCTTTTCATGTGCCTGTTGGACATCTGTATGTCTTCTTTGGAGAAATGTCTGTTTAGGTCTTCTGTCCATTGGGTTGTTTGTTTTGTTGTTGTTGAGTTGTATGAGCTGCTTGTATATTTTGGGAATTAGGCCCTTGTTGTTCGCATCATTTGCAAATATTTCTCTCATTTCATAGGTTGTCATTTCATTTTGTTTATGGTTTCCTTTGCTGTGCAAAAGCTTGTAAGTTTGGTTAGGTCTCATTTGTTTATTTAAAAAAAATTTTTTTTACAGTAGGTCCTTGTTGGTTATCTACTTTAAATATACCAGTGTGTACCTGTCAATCCCAGACTCCCAATTTTTGCTTTTATTTCTATTGCCTTGGGAGACAGACCTAAGAAAACACTGGTACTATTTATGTCAGAATATTTTGCCTACATTCTCCTATAGGAGTTTTATGACATCCTGTCTTATATCTAAGTCTTTAAGCAATTTTGAGTTTATATTCATGTATGGTGTGAGTGTGTATTCTAACTTCAGTGATTTACATGCAGCTCTCCAGCTTTTCCAACACCACTAGCTGAAGAGACTGTCTTTTTCCCATTGTATATTCTTGCCTCTTTTGTCAAAGATTAATTGACCATAGGTGTATCGGTTTATTTCTGGGCTCTCTATTCTTTTCCATCGATCCATATGTCTGTTTTTCTTCCAGTAGCATGTGGTTTGTTTTTTTTTGGTATTGATTTATTTATTTATTTTTGGCTGTGTTGGGTCTTCGTTTCTGTGCGTGGGCTTTCTCTAGTTGTGGCAAGCGGGGGCCACTCTTCATCGCAGTGCGCGGGCCTCTCACCATCGTGGCCTCTCTTGTTGTGGAGCACAGGCTCCGGACGCGCAGGCTCAGTAGTTGTGGCTCACAGGCCTAGTTGCTCCGCGGCATGTGGAATCTTCCCAGACCAGGGCTCGAACCCGTGTCCCCTGCATTGGCAGGCAGATTCTCAACCACTGCACCACCAGGGAAGCCCAGCATGTGGTTTTGATTACTATAGCTTTGTAGTATTGCCTAAAGTTTGAGAGGGTTATGTGTCCTGCTTTGTTCTTTTTTCTCAAGATTGCTTTGGCAATTCTGGGTCTTTTATGGTTCCATATAAGTTTTAGGATTTATGTTCTAGTTCTGTGAAAAATGTCATGGGGAATTTGATAGGGATCGCATTAAATCTGTAGATTGCTTTGGGTAGTATGACAGTTTTAACAATATTAATTCTTCCAATCCAAGAGCATGGGGTATCATTCCATTTCTTTGAATCATATTCAGTTTCCTTTATCAATGTTTTATAGTTCACAGCATATAAGTCTTTCACCTCCTTTGTCAGGTTTATTCCTAAGTATTTTATTTTTTTGGTGCTATTTAAAAAGGGATTTTTAAAAATGGTTCTGAAGAACCTAGGGACAGGACAGGAATAAAGATGCAGATGTAGAGAATGGACTTGAGGACATGGGGAGGGGGAAGGGTAAGCTGGGACGAAGTGAGAGAGTGGCATGAACATATATACACTACCAAATGTAAAATAGATAGCTAGTGGGAAGCAGCCTCATAGCACAGGGAGATCAGCTCAGTGCCTTGTGACCACCTAGAGGGGTGGGATAGGGAGGGTGGGAGGGAGATGCAAGAGGGAGGGGATATGGGGATATATCAGGATATATACATATAGCTGATTCACTTTGTTATACAGCAGAACTAACACACCATTGTAAAACAATTATACTCCAATAAAGATGTTAAAAAAATAATAAAGACAAAAGTAACCAATACATAAATTAATTAATTAAAAGAGTTTTTTTTTTTACATTCCCTTTCTGATATTTCATTGTTAGTGTAACGAAATGCAACCAATTTCTGTATGCTAATCTTGTATCTTGCTACATTGCTGAATTCGTTTATCAATTCTAGTGTTTTTTGTGTGGAGTCTTTTGGGTTTTCTATGTAGAGTATCATGTCATCTGCATATAATTATAATTTTACCTCTTCCCTTCTTATTTGGACACTGTTTATTTCTTTTTCTGATTCTGTGGCTAGGACTTTCAATACTGTGTTGAATAGAAGTGGTGAGAGTGGGCATCCTTGTCTTGTTGCAGATTTTAAGGGAAGGCTTTCAGCTTTTCTCATTGAGTATTATATTGGCTCTGGGTTTGTCATAAATACCTTTTATTATGTTGAGATACGTTCCCTCTACACCCACTTCGGTAAGAATTTTTATAATGAATGGATGTTGAATTTTATCAAATGCTTTTTCTGTATCTGTTGAGATGATCATGTGGTTTTATCTTTTCTTTTGTTGATATGGTGTATCACATGGATAGATTTGTATATGTTGAACCATCCATGTGAACTTGGGATGAATCCAACTTGGTTGTGGTGTGTGATCTTTTTATGTGTTGTTGGATTCAGTTTGCTAATATTTTGCTCAGGATTTTTGCATCTATATTCATTAGAGATACTGACCTGTAATTTTCTTTTTTGTTGGTATCTTTGTCTGGTTTTGGTATCAGGGTGATGGTGGCTTCATAGAATGTCTTAGGGAGTTTTCCCTCCTCTTCAATCTTTTGGAAGAGTTTGAGAGGTCTTGGTATAAGTCCTTTGTTTGTATGGTATAATCCAACTGAGAAGCCATGTGGTCCTGGACTTTTGTTTGTAGAGAGTTTATAATTTACAGATTCTATTTCACTTGAGGAATAGGTCCATTCAAATTATCTATTTCATTTTGATTCAGTTTTGGTGGGCTGTGTGTTGCTAGAAATTGTCCATTTCTTCTAGGACAAATTTGTAAGCATATAATTATTCATAATATTCTTTTATGGTTTTTTGTATTTCTGCCACATTGGTTATTATTTCTCTCCTGTCATTTCTTCTTTTGTTTATTTGGGTTCTCTCTCTTTTCTTCTTGGTGAGACTGGCCAGAGGTTTGTTGATTTTTTTGTTTGTTTGTCTCAAAGAAGCAGCTCTTGGTTTTATTGGTTGTTTTTCTATTGTTTTTTAAGCTCTCTTCTATTTCCTCTAACCTTTATTTCCTTCCTTCTGCTGACTTTAGGTTTTGTTTGCTCTTCTTTTTCTAATTCTTTTACGTGGTAGGTTAGGTTGTTCATTTGATACTTTTCTTGTTTTTTGTTTTATTTATTTATTTATTTATTTATTTATGGCTGTGTTGGGTCTTCGTTTCTGTGTGAGGGCCTTCTTTAGCTGTGGTGAGTGGGGGCCACTCTTCATCGTGGTGCACGGGCCTCTCACTGTCACGGCCTCTCTTGTTGCGGAGCACAGGCTCCAGACGCGCAGGCTCAGTAGTTGTGGCTCACGGGCCTAGTTGCTCCGCGGCAAGTGGGATCTTCCCAGACCAGGGCTCAAACCCATGTCCCCTGCATTGGCAGGCAGATTCTCAACCGCCACGCCACCAGGGAAGCCCCCTTTTCTTGTTTTTTGAGGAAGGCCTGTATCACTATGAAGGCCTTTATCCCTGTAATACCTGCTTTTGCTGCATCCCATAGATTTTGTATGGTTGTATTTTCATTGTCATTTGTCTCAAGGTATTTTTTTTTTTTATAAATTTATTTATTTATTTATTTATTTTTGGCTGTGTTGGGTCTTAGTTTCTGTGCGAGGGCTCTCTCCAGTTGCGGCGAGCAGGGGCCACTCTTCATCGCGGTGCGCGGGCCTCTCACTGCCGTGGCCTCTCCCATTGCGGAGCACAGGCTCCAGATGCACAGGCTCAGTAGTTGTGGCTCACAGGCCCAGTTGCTCCGCGGCATGTGGGATCCTCCCAGACCAGGGCTCGAACCCGTGTCCCCTGCCCTGGCAGGCAGATTCCCAACCACTGCACCACCAGGGAAGCCCTCAAGGTATTTTTAAATTTCCTCTTTGATTTCATTGTTGACCCATTGGGTTTTTAGTAGCATGTTGTTTAGCCTCCAAGAAATCGTCTTTTTCCTCATTTCTTTTTCTGTAGTTGATTTCTAGTTTCATGCCGTTGTGGTCAGAAAAGATGCTTGAAATAATTCCTATGCTCTTAAATTTGTTGAGGCTTGTTTTGTGCCCTAGTATGTGGTCAGTACTAGAGAATGTTCCACGTGCACTTGAAAGGAATGTGTATTCTATTCCTTTTGGATGTAACGTCCTGAAAATATCAGTTAAGTCTAACTGTTCTACTGTATCCTTTAGGATCTCTGTTGCCTTATTGATTTTTTTGTCTAGAATATCTGTCCATTGATGTGAGTGGGATGTTAAAGTCCCCTACTATTATTATTGTATTCCCATCAGTTTCTCCCTTTATTTCTGTTAGTATTTATTTTGTGTATTTGGATTCTCCTATATTGGGTGTGTATATGTTGATGAGTGTAGTATCCTCTTTTTGTATTGATCCTTCTATCAATATATAGTGTCCTTCTTTAGCTTTCTTTATGGCCTTTGTTTTAAAGTCTGTGTTGTCTGATAAAAGTAGTGTGACCCCCGGTTTCTTGTCATTTCCATTTGCATGAAATATCTTTTTCTATCCCCTTCACTTTCAATCTATGTGTGTCCTTTGCCCTAAAGTGGGTCTCTAGTAAGCAGCATGTTGTAGGCTCTTTGTTTTTTTATCCAATCTGCCATTCTTTGTCTTTTGATTGAAGCATTTAGTTAATTGACATTTAAGGTAATTATTGATAGACAAGTATTTATTGCTATTTTATACCTTGTTTACTAGTGGATTCCGTGTTTCTTCTTTGTTCCTTTTTGTTTTTCCTTTTGTGGTTTGATGATTTCCTTTTGTTTTATGATTGTGTTCTCTTCTTTTTGGTTTTTGGGAATCTGTTGTATGTTTTTGATTTGTGGTTACCCTGTTTTTCAAGTATGTTAACCCCTTACTATATCTAATTGCTTTAGACTGACAGTTATATAGGCTCGAGCACATTCTAAAAACAAAAAAGAATCTACGTTTTCTTACTCTCCCACGTTTTATGATTTTGATGTCCTCTTTTACATGATCGTGTTTATACTTTTGCTGTTCATTATGTTTATCATCACTTTCCTATAGCTTCTTCTTTTCTATTTAGAGAACAACTTTCAATATTTCTTTTAACATAAGTTTAGTATTGCTGTATTCTTTTAGTTTTTGCTCGTCTGAGAAATTCTTTATCTCTCCTTCTATGCTAAATGATCATCTTGATGGGTATATTACTCTAGATTGCAGATTTTGTACTTTCAGGACTTTGAATATATTTTGCCACTCCCTTCTGGCCTGCAACATTTCTGTAGAGAAATCAGCTGATAGCCTTATGGGAGTTCCCTTGTACTGACTCTTTGTTTTTCTCTTGTTGCCTTTAGAATCCTCTTTTTATCTTTAACTTTTGCCATTTTAACTATAGTATCTCTTGGTGTAGGTCTGTTTGGGTTCATCTTGTTTGAGACCCTCTGTGCTTTCTGTACCTTGATATCTGTTTCCTTCTTTAGGTTTGGGAAGTTTTCAGCCATAATTTCCCCAAATACATTCTTCATCCCCTTTTTCTTCTCCTTCTGGAATCCCTATTATGCATAGATTGGCATGCTTTATATTATTCCATAGGTCTCTTGTACTGCTTTCATTTTTTTTCACTAGGCTTTCTTTTTTAAAATTTTTATTGGAGTATAGTTGATTTACAATGTTGTGTTAGTTTCAGGTGTACAGCAAAGTGAAGCAGTTATACATACACATATATTTACTCTTTTTTAGATTTTTTTTTCCCATATAGGCCATTACAGAGTATTGAGTAGAGTTCCCTGTGCTATACAGTAGGTCCTTATTAGTTATCTATTTTATATATTGTAGTGTGTATATGTCATTCCCAATCTCCCAATTTATCCCTCCCCCCTTGCCCCCTGGTAGCCATAAGTTTGTTTTCTACATCTGTAACTCTATTTCTGTTTTGTAGATAAGTTTATTTGTAACCTTTTTATAGATTCCACATACAAGCGATATCATATGATATTTATCTTTCTCTGACTTAACTTCACTCAGTATGACAATGTCTAGGTCCATCCATGTTGCTGCAAATGGCATTATTTCTTTTTTTTTAATGGCTGAGTAATATTCCATTGTATATACATCCCACGTCTTCTTTATCCATTCTTCTGTTGATGGACATTTAGGTTGCTTCCATGTCCTGGCTATTGTAAATAGTGCTGTAATGAACATTATGGAGCATGTTTCTTTTCGAATTATGGTTTTCTCTGAGTATATAACCAGGAGTGCGATTGCTGGATCATATGGTAGCTCTATTTTTAGTTTTTTAAGGAACCTCCATGTTGTTCTCCATAGTGGTTTTACCAATTTACATTCCCACCAACAGTGTAGGAGGGTTCCCTTTTCTCCACACCCTCTCCAGCATTTATTGTTTGTAGATTTTTTTGATGATGGCCATTCTGACCTGTGTGAGATGATACCTCATTGTAGTTTTCATTTGCATTTCTCTAATAATTAGCGATGTTGAGCATCTTTTCATGTGCTTTTTAGCCATCTGTATGTCTTCTTTAGAGAAATGTCTATTTAAATCTTCCACCCATTTTTTGATTGGGTTGTTTGTTTTTTTGATATTGAGCTGCATGAGCTGTTTGTATATTTTGGAGATTAATCCCTTGTTGGTTTCTTCATTTGCAAATATTTTCTCCCATTCTGAGGGTTGTCTTTTTGTCTTGTTTATGGTTTCCTTTGCTGTACAAAAGCTTTTAAGTTTAATTAGGTCCCATTTGTTTACTTTTGTTTTTATTTTCATTACTCTAAGAGGTGGATTGAAAAAGATCTTGCTGCAATTTATGTCAAAGAGTGTTCTGCCTTTGTTTTCCTCTAAGAGTTTTATAGTATCTGGCCTTAAATTTAGGTCTTTAGTCCATTATGAGTTTATTTTTGTGTATGGTGTTAAGGAGTGTTCTAATTTCATTCTTTTACATGTAGCTGTCCAGTTTTCCCAGACTGTCTCTTCTCCATTGTATATTCTTGCCTCTTTTGTCATAGATTAGGTGACCATAGGTGCATGGGTTTATCTCTGGGCTTTCTATCCTGTTCCATTGATTTATATTTCTGTTTTTGTGCCAGTACCATACTGTTTTGATTATGGTAGCTTTGTAGTATAGTCTGAAGTCAGGGAGCCTGAT
This sequence comes from Balaenoptera acutorostrata, assembly GCF_949987535.1. Lineage (NCBI taxonomy): Eukaryota > Metazoa > Chordata > Mammalia > Artiodactyla > Balaenopteridae > Balaenoptera > Balaenoptera acutorostrata. The sequence continues at coordinate 8,357,008 of NC_080069.1, forward strand.
TCCTCCAGCTCCATTCCCTGGCAGTCCAGTGGTTACAGCTCCGCACTTCCACTGCAGGCGGGGCAGGTTCGATCCCTGGTTGGGGAACTAAGATGCCGCATGCTGCACAGCGTGGCCAAAGGAAAAAGAAAGAGAAAACCTGGGATCCATTTGGTTTTCTGTCCGCTATTATGATTCGGTGATTTATATTATTCTATCTTCCAGATCATTTATTTATTCTTCTGCATTATTCATTCTGCTATTCATTGCCTTTAGCTGAGCTTTCATTTTGGCAAGTGAATTTTCTGATTTTTCTTGGTTCCTCCTGATACTTTCTAGTTCCTTTTTACAGTCATTTGCAATTGTTTACAGCCTTTCTTTGTTCCTTCAGTATTTTCATTATCTCCTTTTTGAACTCAGTGTCTATTAGACTAAAGAGTTCTGTTTCATTGTTTGTTCCTTCAGGGGGAATTCTCTTGGTCTTTTAACTGGGAGTGGTTCCTCTACTTCTTCATTTTACTTATATTTCTTTTAGTCTGTGACTTTAGGAGAAACAATTATCTACTGTGGTCTTGGGGGGCTATTTTTATGTGAGAGTGTCCCTGTGTAGCTTATGTGAGTTTAATATTTTTGGTGCAAGAGCTATTTTTAGTTCGGATGCCTGCTGCCTCATTCCTCATTGTGTGCTTGCCATTATCCCCTTGATAAGGGGTGTGGAGATGCGGCAGCTGGTACCCGCTGCCTGAGCCAGCATCAGTGGCAGTGTCTGGCACCTGAACCAGGAGCCCAAGGTGGCAGTGGCAGTGGCAGCTGCTTGCACCCACTCCCAGAGCCTGCAGAGGGGGTGCCCTGTTGGCTGACATCATGCATGCGAAGAAAGAGGCTGCTGTGGAGGACCCTACCTTCCCTTCGCGCCCTCCAACAATGATGCCTCGCCTCTATGGCAGGCCCGGTCTCCGTCTGTGTATACCCTTGGTTGCACCCTCACCACACTCCAGCCCCTTCATGCTGTCTCCATGCAGCCAACCCCAGTCCCTCCTCCCCCGACACTGACCTCCAAAGCTCGAGCTTCAAGCATCCAGCCCCTCCCTACACCAATGGACACGTATCTCCATCTGGGGAATACAGGGCTGTGGCATGGACCATCTGTGCAGGTCTCTGTCTGTTCTGCATACCAGTTGCTGCACTAGCCTCCGAGGCTCTGAAGACCTCCCTCCATCCTGGCTGATCTCCCCACCAGTGATGGGGCTTCTCAGGGTGTGGGAAACTTTCCCTCTTCACAGCTCTCTCTCAGGGGCACAGGTCCTGTCATGATTCCCTTCTCTGTCTCTTTTTTCTTTTATCCTATCCTGCCACCTGGAGATACTTCTTGCCCTTTCAGAAGTCTGAGGTCTTCTGCCAACATTCAGTAAGTACTCTGTGAGAATTGTTACACATAGAGATGTATTTTTGATGTATTTGTGGGAGGAGATGAGCTCCACATCCTTCTACTCCTGTGTTAGTATTTGTTTTATGTTTTTAGGGGCTCTTATTGAATGCATATATGTTAAGCAGTGTAATATCCTCTTCTTGTGTGGATCCTTTCATCATTATATAGTGTCCTTTTTCTTTCTTTCTTTTTTTAAACATCTTTATTGGAGTATAATTGCTTTACAATGGTGTGTTAGTTTCTGCTTTATAACAAAGTGAATCAGTTATACATATACATATGTTCCCATATCTCTTCCCTCTTGCATCTCCCTCCCTCCCACCCTCCCTATCCCACCCATCTAGGTGGTCGCACAGCACCGAGCTGATCTCCCTGTGCTATGCGGCTGCTTCCCACTAGTTATCTATTTTACGTTTGGTAGTGTATATATGTCCATGCCACTCTCTCACTTTGTCACAGCTTACCCTTCCCCCTCCCCATATTCTCAAGTCCATTTTCTATTAGGTATGTGTCTTTATTCCCGTCTTGCCCCTAGTTTCTTCATGACCTTTTTTTTTCCTTAGATTCCATATATATGTGTTAGCATACTGTATTTGTTTTTCTCTTTCTGACTTACTTCACTCTGTGAAGGTATTTTTTGATTTCCCCTTTGATTTCTTCAGTGATCACTTCGTTATTAAGTAGTGTGTTGTGTAGCCTCCATGTGTTTGTATTTTTTACAGATCTTTTCCTGTAATTTATATCTAGTCTCATAGTGTTGTGGTTGGAAAAGATACTTGATACGATTTCAGTTTTCTTAAATTTACCAAGGCTTGATTTGTGACCCAAGATATGATCTATCCTGGAGAATGTTCCATGAGCACTTGAGAAAAATGTGTATTCTGTTGTTTTTGGGTGGAATGTCCTATAAATATCAATTAAGTCCATCTTGTTTAATGTATCATTTAAAGCTTGTGTTTCCTTATTTAGTTTCATTTTGGATGATCTGTCCATTGGTGAAAGTGAGGTGTTAAAGTCCCCTACTATGATTGTGTTACTGTCGATTTCCCCTTTTATGGCTGTTCTTATTTGCCTTATGTATTGAGGTGCTCCTATGTTGGGTGCATAAATATTTACAATCCTAAATCTTCTTCTTGGATTGATCCCTTGATCATTATGTAGTGCCCTCTTTGTCTCTTGTAATAGTCTTTATTTTAAAGTCTATTTTGTCTGATATGAGAATTGCTACTCCAGCTTTCTTTTGATTTCCATTTGCGTGGAATATCTTTTTCCATCCCCTCACTTTCAGTCTGTATGTGTCCCTAGGTCTGAAGTAGGTCTCTTGTAGACAGCATATATGCGGGTCTTGTTTTTGTATCCATTCAGCCAGTCTGCGTCTTTTGGTGGGAGCATTTAATCCATTTACATTTAAGGTAATTATTGATATGTATGTTCCTATTCCCATTTTCTGAAATGTTTTGGGTTTGTTATTGTAGGTGTTTTCCTCCTCTTGTGTTTCTTGCCTAGAGAAGTTTCTTTAGCATTTGTAGTAAAGCTGGTTTGGTGGTGCTGAACTCTCTCAGCTTTTGCTTGTCTGTAAAGGTTTTAATTTCTCCATCAAATCTGAATGAGATCCTTGCTGGGTAGAGTAATCTTCATTGTAGGTTTTTCTCCTTCATCACTTTAAATATGTCCTGCCACTCCCTTCTGGCTTGCAGGGTTTCTGCTGAAAGATCAGCTGTTAACCTTATGGGGATTCCCTTGTGTGTTATTTGTTGTTTTTCCCTTGCTGCTTTTAATATGTTTTCTTTATATTTAATTTTTGATAGTTTGATTAATATGTGTCTAGGCATGTTTCTCCTTGGATTTATCCTCTATGGGACTCTCTGTGCTTCCAGGACTTGATTAACTCTTTCCTTTCCCATATTAGGGAAGTTTTCAACTATAATCTCTTCAAATATTTTCTCAGTCCCTTTCTTTTTCTCTTCTTCTTCTGGAACCCCTATAATTCGAATGTTGGTGTGTTTAATGTTGTCCCAGAGGTCTGAGACTGTCCTCAGTTCTTTTCATTCTTTTTTCTTTATTCTGATCTGCAGTAGTTATTTCCAGTATTTTATCTTCTATTTTTATCTTCCACTTATCTGTTCTTCTGCCTCAGTTATTCTGCGATTGATCCCTTCTAGCGTATTTTTAATTTCATTCATTGTGTTGTTCATCATTGCTTGTTTCCTCTTTAGTTCTTCTAGGTCCTTGTTAAATGTTTCTTGCATTTTGTCTGTTCTATTTCTAAGATTTTGGATCATCTTTACTATCATTATTCTGAATTCTTTTTCAGGTGGGCTGCCTATTTCCTCTTCATTTGTTAGGTCTGGTGTGTTTTTACCTTGCTCCTTCATCTGCTGTGTGTTTTTTTGTCTTCTCATTTTGCTTAACTTACTGTGTTTGGGGTCTCCTTTTCGCAGGCTGCAGGTTTGTAGTTCCCATTGTTTTTGGTGTCTGTCCCCAGTGGCTAAGGTTGATTCAGTGGGTTGTGTAGGCTTCCTGGTGGAGGGGACTAGTGCCTGTGTTCTGGTGGATGAGGCTGGATCTTGTCTTTCTGGTGGGCAGGTCCACGTCTGGTGGTGTGTTTTGGGGTGTCTGTGGCCTTATTATGATTTTAGGCAGCCTCTCTGCTAATGGGTGAGGTTGTGTTCCTGTCTTGCTAGTTGTTTGGCATAGGGTGTCCAGCACTGTAGTTTGCTGGTCGTTGAGTGAAGCTGGGTGTTGGTGTTGAGATGGAGATCTCTGGGAGATTTTCACCGTTTGATATTACGTGGAGCTGGGAGGTCTCTTGTGGACCAGTGTCCTGAAGTTGGCTCTCCCACCTCAGAGGCACAGCCCTGATGCCTGGCTGGAGCACCAAGAGCCTTTCATCCACACGGCTCAGAATAAAAGGGAGAAAAAATAGAAAGAAAGAAGGAAAGAGGATAAAATAAAATAAAATAAAGTAAGATAAAGTAAAATAAAGTTATTAAAATAAAAAATAATTATTAAGAAAAAAATTTAAAAAAACAAAAAAAATGGTCGGACAGAACCCTAGGACAAATGGTGAAAGCAAAGCTATACAGACAAAATCTCACACAGAAGCATACAATACACACTCAAAAAAGAGGAAAAGGGGAAAAAATAATACATCTTGCTCCCAAAGTCCACCTCCTCAATTTGGGATGATTCGTTGTCTATTCAGGTATTCCACAGATGCAGGGTACATCAAGTTGATTGTGGAGCTTTAATCTGCTGCTTCTGAGGCTGCTGGGAGAAATTTCCCTTTCTCTTCTTTTTTTGCACAGCTCCCAGGGTTCAGCTTTGGATTTGGACCCGCCTTTGCGTGTAGGTCGCCGAGCGCGTCTGTTCTTTGCTCAGACAGGACGGTGTTAAAGGAGCAGCTGATTCAGGGGCTCTGGCTCACTCAGGCCGGAGGGAGGGAGGGGTATGGAGTGCGGGGAGAGCTTTGGGCGGCAGAGCCCGGCGTGAAGTTGCACCAGCCCGAGGCGTGCCGTGCATTCTCCCGGGTAGGTTGTCCCTGGATCACGGGACCCTAGCAGTGGCGGGCTGCACAGGCTCCCGGAGGGTCGGTGTGGAGAGTGACCTGTGCTTGCACACAGGCTTTTTGTTGGCTGCAGCAGCAGCCTTAGCGTCTCATGCCTGTCTCTGGGGCCCGTGCTGATAGCCATGGCTCGCACCCATCTCTGGAGCTCCTTTAAGCAGCGCTCTTAATCCCCTCTCCTCGCGCACCAGGAAACAAAGAGGAAAGAAAAAGTCTCTTGCCTCTTCGGCAGCTCCAGACCTTTTCCCGGACTCCCTCCCAGCTAGCTGCATGAGCTGCTTATAAATTTTGGAGATTAATCCTTTGTCAGTTGTTTCATTTGCAAACATTTTCTCCCCTTCTGAGGGTTGTCTTTTTGTCTTGTTTATGGTTTCCTTTGCTGTGCAAAAGCTTTGAAGTTTCATTAGGTCCCATTTGTTTATTTTTGTTTTTATTTCCATTTCTCTAGGAACTGGGTCAAAAAGGATCTTGCTGTGATTTATGTCATAAAGTGTTCTGCCTATGTTTTCCTCTAAGAGTTTGATAGTGTCTGGCTTTACATTTAGGTCTTTAATCCATTTCGAGTTTATTTTTGTGTATGGTGTTAGGGAGTGTTCTAATTTCATTCTTTTACATGTAGCTGTCCAGTTTTCCCAGCACCACTTATTGAAGAGGGTGTCTTTTCTCCATTGTATATTCTTGCCTCCTTTATCAAAGATAAGGTGACCGTTTGTGTGTGGGTTTATCTCTGGGCTTTCTATCCTATTCCATTGATCTATATTTCTGTTTTTGTGCCAGTACCATATTGTCTTGATTACTGTAGCTTTGTAGTATAGTCTGAAGTCAGGGAGCCTGATTCCTCCAGCTCCATTTTTCGTTCTCAAGATTGCTTTGGCTATTCGGGGTCTTTTGTGTTTCCATACAAATTGTGAAATTTCTTGTTCTAGTTCTGTGAAAAATGCCAGTGGTAGTTTGATAGGGATTGCATTGAATCTGTAGATTGCTTTGGGTAGTCGAGTCATTTTCACAATGTTGATTCTTCCAATCCAAGAACATGGTATATCTCTCCATTTATTTCTACAATCTTTAATTTCTTTCATCAGTGTCTTATAGTTTTCTGCATACAGGTCTTTTGTCTCCTTACATAGGTTTATTCCTAGGTATTTTATTCTTTTTGTTGCAGTGGTAAATGGGAGTGTTTCCTTAATTTCTCATTCAAATTTTTCAATATTCGTGTATAGGAATGCAAGAGATTTCTGTGCATGAATTTTGTATCCTGCTACTTTACCAAATTCATTGATTAGCTCTAGTATTTTTCTGGTAGCATCTTTAGGATTCTCTATGTATAGTATCATGTCATCTGCAAACAGTGACAGCTTTGCTTCTTCTTTTCTGATTTGGATTCCTCTTATTTTTCTTCTCTGGTTGCTGTGGCTAAAACCTCCAAAACTATGTTGAATAATAGTGGTGAGAGTGGGCAACCTTGTCTTGTTCCTGATCTGAGTGGAAATCGTTTCAGTTTTTCACCATTGAGGACGATGTTGGCTGTGGGTTTCTCATATATGGCCTTTATTATGTTGACATAAGTTCCCTCTGTGCCTACTTTCTGGAGGATTTTTATCATAAATGGGTGTTGAATTTTGTCAAAAGCTTTCTCTGCATCTATTGAGATGATCATATGGTTTTTCTCCTTCAATTTGTTAATATGGTGTATCACATTGATTGATTTGTGTATATTGAAGAATCCTTGCATTTCTCAGATAAACCCCACTTGATCATGGTGTATGATCCTTTTAATGTGCTGTTGGATTCTGTTTGCTAGTATTTTGTTGAGGTTATTTGCATCTATGTTCATCAGTGATATTGGCCTGTGGTTTTCTTTCTTTGTGACATCTTTGTCTGGTTTTGGTATCAGGGTGATGGTGGCCTCGTGGAATCAGTTTGGGAGTGTTCCTCCCTCTGCTATATTTTGGAAGAGTTTGAGAAGGGTAAGTGTTAGCCCTTCTCTAAATGTTTGATAGAATTCACCTGTGGAGCCATCTGGTCCTGGGCTTTTGTTTGTTGGAAGATTTTTAATGACAGTTTCAATTTCAGTGCTTTTGATTGGTCTGTTCATATTTTCTATTTGTTCCTGGTTCAGTCTCGGCAGGTTGTGCATTTCTAAGAATTTGTCCATTTTTTCCAGGTTGTCCATTTTATTGGCATATGTTTGCTTGTAGTACTCTCTCATGATCCTTTGTATTTCTGCACTGTCAGTTGTTACTTCTCCTTTTTCATTCCTATTCTATTGATTTGAGTCTTCTGCTTTTTTTTCTTGATGAGTCTGGCTAATGGTCTATCAATTTTGTTTATCTTCTCAAAGAACCAGCTTTTAGTTTTATTGATCTTTGCTATCATTTTTTCATTTCTTTTTCATTTACTTATGATCTGATCTTTATGATTTCTTTCCTTCTGCTAACTTTGGGTTTTTTTGTTCTTCTTTCTCTAATTGCTTTAGGTGTAAGGTTAGGTTGTTTATTTGAGATGTTTCTTGTTTCTTAAGGTAGGATTGTATTGCTATAAACTTCCCTTTTAGAACTGCTTTTGCTGCATCCCATAGGTTTTCAGTCATCATGTTTTCATTGTCATTTGTTTCTAGGTATTTTTTGATTTCCCCTTTGATTTCTTCAGTGATCACTTGGTTATTAAGTAGTGTATTGTTTAGCCTCCATGTGTTTGTACTTTTTACAGATTTTTTCCTGTAATTGATATCTACTCTCATAGCATTGTGGTCGGAAAAGATACTTGATATGATTTCAATTTTCTTAAATTTACCAAGGCTTGATTAGTGACCCACGATATGATCTATCCTGGAGAATGTTCCATGAGCACTTGAGAAGAAAGTGTATTCTGTTGTTTTTGGATGGAATGTCCTATAAATATCAATTAAGTCCATCTTGTTTAATGTATCATTTAAAGCTTGTGTTTCCTTATTTAGTTTCATTTTGGATGATCTGTCCATTGGTGAAAGTGAGGTGTTAAAGTCCCCTACTATGATTGTGTTACTGTCGATTTCCCCGTTTATGGCTGTTCTTATTTGCCTTATGTATTGAGGTGCTCCTATGTTGGGTGCATAAATATTTACAATTGTTATATCTTCTTCTTGGATTGATCCCTTGATCATTATGTAGTGTCTTTCTTTGTCTCTTGTAATAGTCTTTGTTATAACGTCTATTTTGTCTGATATGAGAATTGCTACTCCAGCTTTCTTTTGATTTCCATTTGCATGGAATATCTTTTTCCATCCCCTCACTTTCAGTCTGTATGTGTCCCTAGGTCTAAAGTGGGTCTCTTGTAGACAGCATATATGCGGGTCTTGTTTTTGTATCCATTCAGCCAGTCTGTGTCTTTTGGTGGGAGCATTTAATCCATTTACATTTAAGGTAATTATTGATATGTATGTTCCTATTCCCATTTTCTGAAATGTTTTGGGTTTGTTATTGTAGGTGTTTTCCTCCTCTTGTGTTTCTTGCCTAGAGAAGTTTCTTTAGCATTTGTAGTAAAGCTGGTTTGGTGGTGCTGAACTCTCTCAGCTTTTGCTTGTCTGTAAAGGTTTTAATTTCTCCATCAAATCTGAATGAGATCCTTGCTGGGTAGAGTAATCTTCATTGTAGGTTTTTCTCCTTCATCACTTTAAATATGTCCTGCCACTCCCTTCTGGCTTGCAGAGTTTCTGCTGAAAGATCAGCTGTTAACCTTATGGGGATTCCCTTGTGTGTTATTTGTTGTTTTTCCCTTGCTGCTTTTAATATGTTTTCTTTATATTTAATTTTTGATAGTTTGATTAATATGTGTCTAGGCATGTTTCTCCTTGGATTTATCCTCTATGGGACTCTCTGTGCTTCCAGGACTTGATTAACTCTTTCCTTTCCCATATTAGGGAAGTTTTCAACTATAATCTCTTCAAATATTTTCTCAGTCCCTTTCTTTTTCTCTTCTTCTTCTGGAACCCCTATAATTCGAATGTTGGTGTTTTTAATGTTGTCTCAGAGGTCTCTGCGACTGTCCTCAATTCTTTTCATTCTTTTTTCTTTATTCTGATCTGCAGTAGTTATTTCCAGTATTTTATCTTTTATTTTTATCTTCCACTTATCTGTTCTTCTGCCTCAGTTATTCTGCGATTGATCCCTTCTAGCGTATTTTTAATTTCATTCATTGTGTTGTTCATCATTGCTTGTTTCCTCTTTAGTTCTTCTAGGTCCTTGTTAAATGTTTCTTGCATTTTGTCTGTTCTATTTCTAAGATTTTGGATCATCTTTACTATCATTATTCTGAATTCTTTTTCAGGTGGGCTGCCTATTTCCTCTTCATTTGTTAGGTCTGGTGTGTTTTTACCTTGCTCCTTCATCTGCTGTGTGTTTTTTTGTCTTCTCATTTTGCTTAACTTACTGTGTTTGGGGTCTCCTTTTCGCAGGCTGCAGGTTTGTAGTTCCCATTGTTTTTGGTGTCTGTCCCCAGTGGCTAAGGTTGATTCAGTGGGTTGTGTAGGCTTCCTGGTGGAGGGGACTAGTGCCTGTGTTCTGGTGGATGAGGCTGGATCTTGTCTTTCTGGTGGGCAGGTCCACGTCTGGTGGTGTGTTTTGGGGTGTCTGTGGCCTTATTATGATTTTAGGCAGCCTCTCTGCTAATGGGTGAGGTTGTGTTCCTGTCTTGCTAGTTGTTTGGCATAGGGTGTCCAGCACTGTAGTTTGCTGGTCGTTGAGTGAAGCTGGGTGTTGGTGTTGAGATGGAGATCTCTGGGAGATTTTCACCGTTTGATATTACGTGGAGCTGGGAGGTCTCTGGTGGACCGGTGTCCTGAACTTCGCTCACCCACCTCAGAGGCACAGCCCTGATGCCTGGGTGGAGTACCAAGAGACTGTCATCCACACGGCTCAGAATAAAAGGGAGAAAAAAAGAAAGAAAGAAAAAGATAAAATAAAATGAAATGAAATAAAGTTATTAAAATAAAAAAAGAAATGATTCAAAAAAAATTTAAATAAAAAATGAAAGAGAAAGAAGAGAGCAACCAATCCAAAAAATAAATCCACCAATGATAATAAGCGCTAAAATGTATATTTAAAAAAAAGAAAAAAGAAAAGGGCAGACAGAACCTTAGAACAAGTGGTAAAAGCAAAGCTATACGGACAAAATCACACACAGAAGCATACACATACACACTCACAAAAAGAGGAAAAGGGAAAAAAATATATGTATCATTGCTCTCAAAGTCCACCTCCTCAATTTGGGATGGTTCGTTGTCTCTTCAGTTATTCTTCAGATGCAGGGTACATCAAGTTGATTGTGGAGATTGAATCCGCTGGTCCTGAGGCTGCTGGGAGAGATTTCCCTTTCTCTTCTTTGTTCGCACAGCTCCTGGGGTTCAGCTTTGGATTTGGCCTCGCCTCTCCCTGTAAGTCGCTTGAGGGCGCCTGTTCTTCGCTCAGAGAGGACAGGGTTAAAGGAGCAGCTGATTCGGGGGCTGTGGCTCACTCAGGCCAGGGTGAGGGAGGGGTATGGATGTTGGGCGAGCCTGCGGCGTCAGAGGCGTCGTGACGTTGCAGCAGCCAGAGGCGCGCCGTGTGTTCTCCTCGGGATGTTGTCCCTGGATCCCGGGACCCTGGCAGTGGCGGGCTGCACAGCCTCCCAGGAGGGGCGGTGTGGATAGTGACCTGTGCTTGCACATAGGCTTCTTGGTGGCGGCAGCAGCAGCCTTAGCGTCTCATGCCTGTCTCTGGGGTCTGCGCTGATAGCCACGGCTTGCGCCCGTCTCTGGAGCTCCTTTAAGCGTTGCTCTTAATCCCCTCTCCTCACGCACCAGGAAACAAACAGGCAAGAAAAAGTCTCTTGCCTCTTCGGCAGCTCCACACTTTTTCCCGGACTCCCTCCCGGCTAGCCGTGGCGCACTGGCCCCCTTCAGGCTGTGTTCACACTGCCAACCCCAGTCCTCTCCCTGCAATCCGATCGAAGCCCGAGCCTCAGCTCCCAGCCCCGCCCGCCCCGGCGGGGGAGCAGACAAGCCTCTCGGGCTGGTGAGCGCTGCTCAGCGCCGAGCCTCCGTGCGGGAGTCTCTCCGCTTTGCCCTCCGCACCCCTGTGGCTGCGCTCTCCTCCGTGGCTCCGAAGCTTCCCCCCTCCGCCCCCCGCAGTCTCCACCCGCGAAGGGGCTCCTAGTGTGTGGACACCTTTCCTCCTTCACAGCTCCCTCCCACTGGTGCAGGTCCCGTCCCTATTCTTTTGTCTCTGTTTTTTCTTTTTTCTTTTGCCCTACCCAGGTACGTGGGGAGTTTCTTGCCTTTTGGGAGGTCTGAGGTCTTCTGCCAGCGTTCAGTAGGTGTTCCTGTAGGAGTTGTTCCACATGTAGATGTATTTCTGATGTATTTGTGGGGAGGAAGGTGATCTACACGTCTTACCCTTCCACCATCTTGAAGCTCCTCCCGTCTGAGAAATTGTTTATCTTTCCTTCTATTCTAAATGATAGTCTTGTGTAGAGTATCCTAGGTTGCTGGTTTTTTCCTTTCAGTGCTTTGAATATATCTTGTAACTCTCTTCTGGCCTGCAAAGTTTCTGTAGGGAAATCAGCTGATAGCCTTATGGGGGTTCCCTTGTAACTGACTCTGTGCTTTTCTCTTGATACCTTTAGAATCCTCTCTTTATCTTTAACTTTTGCCATTTTAATTATGATATGTCTTGGTGTGGTTTGGATTCATCTTGTTTGGGACCCTCTGTGCTTCCTCTACCTGGATATCTGTTTCCTTTAGGTTTGGGAAGTGTCAGCCATAATTTCTCCAAATATGTTTTTGATCCTCTTTTCTCTTTCTTCTCCTTCTTGTATTCCTATTATGCGCACATTGGCATGGTTTATATTATCCCATAGATCTCATTTGTTGCTTTCATTTTTTTCATTTGTCTTTATCTCTACTGTTCTGATTGGGTGATTTCCATTATTCTGTCTTCCAGACCATGTATTCATTTTTCTGTATTATTTAGTTTGCTCTTTATTGCCTTTAGCTCGGTTTTCATCTTGGCAATCGGGATGTCTAATTTTGATTGGCTCCTCTTTATAGTTTCTTGTTCTTTGTTACAGTAATCCACATTTCTACTGATAGTCATTCTTAATTCCTTCAGCATTTTTATTACCTCCTTTTTGAACTCAGGGCCTGGTTGAGTGGAGAGGTCTGTTTCATTGTTTGTTCTTTCAGGGCATTTGTCTTGTTCTTTTAATTGGAAGTAGTTCCTCTGCTTTTTCATTTTACTTATATTTCTCTGACTCTATGAATTTATGAGAAATAGTTATTGGCTGTGGTCTCGAGGGGCTGTTTTTTATGTGGGAGCAACCCTCTGTAGACTGTGAGTCTATTATTTTGTTGCGAGGGCTGTTTTGGGTATGGACGCGGGGCACCTCTTTCCTCAGGGCGTGCTGGCCCTTGTCCCTTGCTAGGGGGGTGTGTTTGGTGTTGTGGTGACCAGCGCCTGCCCTGGATGTTGGCCGGGGCCTTCTCTCTGCTCTGTGGGTGTCACAACCCCATAGGAGGCAGGTTCTGCTTCCCAGTTGTCAGAGTAGATGCCACCGGCTTCTGTGCTCAGCTGTGGTGTGAGGTAGGCGGGTTGCAGCGCTCCACCTCAGAAAGGAGCCTCTGCGTGTTCTTCCCCAGGAGCTGTCTGCCGGGACGTGCGACTCTGTGATGCCACCTCCCACCCGGTACGTGTGCCCGCAGAGACCACTGTTGCTGGCCCTGCCCCTGGGGCCACCTCTGCTGTGAGGCCACTGGCAGTTGGCTCGGATTTCAGCCGGGCCTCCACGTACGTGTGCCCGCAGGGTTCACTGGACCTGCGGCCGCTGGAGCTACAGGCCCGCCGTCAGCGTGCTAACAGTGAGGCTGCTTGCCTGGCGCACGCCCCTCCTCTCCCACGTCGAGGGTGGAGTGCCTGTGGCGGACCTGTGCTCCATCCTGCGTGCATTGCCAGTTGCGGCCCGGGCCACGCTCCAGGCCCTTCAGGCTGTCTCCGCGTGGCCAAGCCGAGTCCTCTCCCGCGGTCTGTCCTCGGAAGCCCAGTTCCAGCACCCAGTTGCTGTGCACACAAGCAGGGGCGTGTCTTGCCCTGGGAAGTGCGGGTGGTGTTTCAAGGACCATCTGTGCTGGTCTCTGTCCACCCTGTGGGGCCTCAGACCAGCTCATGCACTCTCCTCCCAAGCCTCTGAATCTCTTTATCTGTCCCGGCAGACCTCCCAGCTGCTAAAGGAGGTTTCCAGGGTGAGGGAGCCTTTCTTCTTTCACAGCTCTCTCCCAGGGGCACAGGTCCTGTCTCGATTCCTCTTCTCCCTTTTCCCTTTGTCCTTCTCAGTTACGTGGGGATCTTTCTTGCCGCTTGGGTTGTATGAGGTCTTCTGCGGGCGTTCAGTAGGTGTTCTGTGAGAAGCGTTCCACGTGTAGATGGATGTTTGATGTATTTGTAGGAGGAGGTGAGCTCTACATCCCTCTGTTCTGCCATCTTGATCTCCTCCCCAACAAAAATTCTTCACTGTAAGTTGGTTTGGGCATAGTATTTAATAAGACATAAACCAGTCTCTATCTCTTTCTCCTGAAATTTCTGACTCCCTGTCATTGTGATAGTTAATTATCAGTGTCAACTTGACTGAGCCACTGGGTGTCCAGATATTTGGTTAAATATTATTCTGGTTGTGTTTCTCAGGGTGTTTCTGGATGAACGTAACATTTGAGTCAGTAGACTAAGTGAAGCAGATTGCCTTCTCCAATGTGGGTGGACCTCATCCAATATGGTGGAGGCCTGAATAGAACAAAAGGCTGAGTCAGGGAGGATTCGATCTTTCTCTTAGACAGTCTTCAAGCTGGGACATCAGTCTTCGCTGGCCTTTGGACTCAGGCTTATACTGGAACTCACATCATTGGCTCCCCTGTGGGGCTCCAGCTTGCAGCTCTTGGGACTTCTCAGCCTCCCTAACTGCTGATTTGATTCCTTATAATAAATCTCCACATAGATAGATAGATGATAGATAGATCCGATTGGTCCTGTGTCTCTGGAGAACGCTGACTAATACACTCAGTAAGTGAACCTGGCAATTCTGGCAGATAGAGAAGTCACCCAGATCTGGGGCAAATCCCAAAACAGAGTTAGTGCCAGAAAATACTTTCTTAATTAAAAAAAAACTTAATATTTGCATCATTTTTATTGAAATATTTGTATTTATGAACAGAGTCAAATCTCTATCAGGTCAAAATGATGGAACAAAGAGTCCTGTACCACAGAATAGGAAGTCCCCTTTTTTATTTAGGGAAAGGATCTCTGTTGAGTGTGTGTGTCAGAACAGAGTCTGCAAAAGAAATGTATCTTTTGCACAGTTTATTTATATGGTAATTGTGAATACCATGCACCTTTATGGAAAGATATTTATGAATAATTCAGAAAGAATCAAAACAAAATTGTCACTTGGGTAACTGCATTTTAAAAAGGTAAACATGAATAAAGACTAGATAGGAACAACAGAATAATTGTTGGGAACAATAAATGTTTATAAAAGTTTCCTCTGACTTTGTTTTGAACAATACAGGGCAATTTTTAAAAATTAAGAGAGCCTTTGGGGTAAATGCAGAGTATTGAAAACAAAGATTTGACTTCTGCTCCCTACCCAAATTCTCTAATGGCCATAAAGGAATAACAAAGGTATAAATATATCTCAGTAAATAGAAGAGGAGCAGAAATGTTGGCAGGGAAGAAAAGTCAACATTTTGGAAACTGAAAACTGGATTGCAGATGACTTCTTTGTCAGACCTAAGAAAACCAAAATTAGTCTAAGCTTTTAGGTGGGGAAAGATGAGAAGTAAGCAGAGTTCACAAGACCCCTAGGAAGTTGCAGGCCTTGGAGGTACCTGGCACCTCAGAAGGCAAATGGGGTAAAAATATAGAGGACTGGTTAAATGTTTTTAAAACAAAAAGTCGGGCCTTGGAGATCCCCTTTCCCACTCCACCCAGCCAAACAGAAGGCCTGGCCCTCACGGGCACAGCGAACACTGTGACATCGATGCCTGTGTCACATGACCCCCAAGCAGCAGCTTCTGTATGGTAACCAGGATTTGCTGCAAAGCCTTCCCTTGGCCTTTGAAGTCCCCTAAAAACTGGCAGCCTTTCAAGGCACCTGGGAAATGGATCAAACAGTATTCCCATGAGTGAATGTGCCGTCTGTGAAATCAGAAGAGGCCTAACAAGGGCTGTGTCTCTTTCTTCATGCAGGAGATGCAAGCTTGAATAAGTTAAGGCCTTTGCCTTGGGGTGCCTCAGCATGCATGCCCCTGACCACTGGACCTCCAGAAACCTCGGCAGTGTGGCCGGCCCCAGAATCTTCGCAGTTTATTTCCCCTCCCCTGGAGTGCGTTAGTCTTATCAAGGCACCTGGAGTACTTACCACTAGTCTTATCAAGGCACCTGGAGTACTTACCACCTTTGCTCCCTGAGTCTGAAAAAATGATTCATCAACATAGTGAACCACCCTCATGTTCTATAGCAGAGGTCTGCAAACTTTTTTAGTAAGGGGCCAGGTTGTAAATACTTTCCGTTTTGCTGTCACAACTACTCAATTCTTCATTGTAGAGTGAAAGCAGCCATAGACAATACATAAACAAAGGAGTGTAGTTGTGTTCCAATAAAACTTCAGTTACAAAAACAGGCAGTGGGCCAGATTTGACCTGTGGGCATTAAGTTGCTGCTTTCTCTTCTAAATCATCAAGTCCCTTCAGACTACATTGTGCCAGAGAGTGAAAAATTACCGTAGACCTGGGGTAAGATCCTGAATGAATGCTGCTGACGCACCAAGAATTCAGACTGCTTCCTGTTCTCTTTCCTGAGAGGGACTGAAAAGAATAAATTTGCTGGATAACTATTAGTACATCAGTTTTCAGAGGCTGTGATGTTCTGTTCTAGTAAAGAACCAACATCTGGACCACCCGGCTGTAATTGGGACTCCTGCTCAGTTACAGTAGTTCACCATCATCTACTGTAACCCATCTGGATTGTTTTAAAGTCTATTTTGTCTGATGAGTATTGCTACCCCGACGTTCCTGTCATTTCCATTTTCATGAAATAACCTTTTCCATTCCGCACTTGCAGTCTGTGTGTGTATTTTGACCCGAAGTGAGTCTCTTATAGGCAGCCTATTTTAGGTTCTTGGTTTTGTTATCCCACCTGCCACTCTGTGTCTTTTGCTTGGAGCATTTAATCCCTTGACATTTAAAGTAATTATTGATAGGTAGGTACTTATTGCCATTTGAAATCTTGTTTTCCAGTTGTTTTTGTAGGTTTTTTTTCTCTAGAAGAAAATCCTTTTATTTTTTTTGAAGTATAGTTAGTTTACAATATTGTGTTAGTTTCAAGTGTACAGTAAAGTGATTCGGAGATAGACATATATAAATATGTATATAATTTTCAGATTCTTTTCCATTATAGGTTTAATATTACAAGATATTGAGTAGAGTTCCCTGTAGGTCCACAGTAGGTCCTTGTTTACCTATTTTATATATAGTAGTCTGTATGTTAATCCCAAACTCCGAATTTATCTCTTGCCCCCTCCTGCTGTCCCCTTTGGTCATCATAAATTTTTTTTTCTATATCTATGGGTCTATTGATGTTTTGTAAATAAGTTCAGTTGTATCATTTTTTTAGATTCCACGTATAAGTGATATCACATGCTACTTGTCTTTGTCTGACTTACTTCACTTCATATGGTAATCTCTATGTCCATCCATGTTGCTCTAAAAGGCATTATTTCATTCTTTTGTATGGCTGAATAGTATTCCATTGTGTATATGTACCACATATTCTTTATCCATTCATCTGTTGATGGACATTAGGCTGCTTCCATGTCTTGGCTGTTGTAAATAGTGCTGCTATGAACATTGGGGTGCATGTATCTTTTCAAATTAGAGTTTTCTTCAGATATATGCCCGGGAATTGGAAATGCAGGATCATATCATAGCTCTAATGTTTAGTTTTTGAAGGAACCTACATACTGTTCTTTGTAATGGCTGCATCAATTTGCATTCCCACCAACAGTGTAGGAAAGTTCCTTTTTCTCCACATCTTCTCCAGCATTTATTATTTGGAAACTTTTTGATGATGGCCATTCTAACTGGTGTAAGTGATAACCTCATTGTAGTTTTGATTTGCTTTTCTCTAATAATTAGTGATATTAAGCAGTTTTCATGTGCCTGTTGGCCATATGCATTTCCTCTTTGGAAAAGTATCTAGGTTTCTGCCCATATTTTGATTGGGTTGTTGTTTTTTGATATTAAGCTGTATGGGCTCTTTGTATACTTTGGAAATTAATCCCTTATCATAGCATCATTTGCAAATGTTTTCTTCCACTCCATAGGTTGTCTTTTCATTTTGTATATGGTTTCCTTTGCTGTCAAAAAGCTTTTAAGTTTAATTATATCCCATTTGTTTATATTTCATTTTTTTTCCCATTATTCTAGGAGATGGATCCAAAAAGGTATTGCTGGGATTTATGTCAAAGTGTGTTCTGCCTGTGTTTTCCTCTAGGAGTTTTAGAGTATCCACTCTTACATTTAGGTCTTTAATTCATTTTGAGTTTATTTTTGTATATGGTGTTTGAGAATGTTCTAATTTCATTCTTTTACATGTAGGTGTCCAGTTTTCCCAGCACCACTTATTGAAGAGACTGTCTTTTCTCCATTGCATATTCCTGTCTCCTTTGTCATAAATTAATTGGCCATAAGTATGTAGGTTTACTTCTGGGCTTTTTGTCCTGTTCCTTTGTCTGTTTTTGTGCCAGTACCATTCTGTTTAGATGACTGTAGCTTTGTTATATAGTCTGAAGTCAGGGAGCCTGATTCCTCCAGCTCCATTCTTCTTTCTCAAGATTGCTTTGGCTATTTGGGATCTTTTATGTTTCCATACGAATTAAAAATTTTTTATTCTTGTTCTGTGAAAAATGCCATTAGTAATATGATAGGGATTGCCTTAGGTAGTATGGTCATTTTAACAAAACTGATTCTCCCAGTCCAAGAATACAATATATCTTTCCATCTATTTGTGTCATCTTCAATTTCTTTCATCAGCATCTTAGTTTTCAGAGTAATTTTAAGGTCTTTTGCTCCCTTAAGTAGGTATATTCCTAGGTATTTAAAATAAAATTTAAAAAAAGAAAGAAAAAACGATTAAGTCTTATTAAATGTGGATATTTTATCCTAGGAATACACTTCTGCTTTTTATAACACCATTCTGCCTACCAGAATAAAAAGAACAATGGCAAACAATCTTAAACATAAATTGTACAGAAGTCAAAAAAACAAACTTTTTCCATTTTAATTTTGATTTGTCTTTCTGTGGGTCTGTTTGGTTTCATCTTGTATGGGACCCTCTGTGCTTTCTGTACTGGATATCTGTTTCCTTCTTTATGTTTGGGAAGTTTTCATCCATAATTTCTTCAAATACATTTTCAGTCCCCTTCTCTCTCTCTCTTTTCCTTCTGGAACCCCTATTATGTGTAGGTTGGCATGCTTTGTATTATCCCATAAATCTCATATGTTGCTTTCATTTTTTTTCAGTTCTCTTTCTCTATACTGTTCTCATTGGGTGATTTCCATTATTTGGTCTTCCAGAGTACTTATTTGTTTTGTGTTATTTATTCTCTTTATTGCTTCTAGATTGGTTTTTATCTTGGTATTTGAATTGTCTAATTTTTATTGGTTCATCTTTATAGTTCCTTGTTACAGTGATCTGCATTTCTATCATAATCTTTCTTAAATCTTAGCATTTTTATGACCTCCATTTTAAACTCAGCATCTAGGAGACTGATGAGGTCTGTTTCATTGTTTTTTCAGGGGATTTCTCTTGTTCTTTTAATGGGGAGTAGTTCCTCTGCTTTTTCATTTTACTTAAATTTCCCTTTTTCTATGAATTTAGGAGAAACAGTTATCTACCATGGACTTGAAGCAGTGTTTTTATGTCAGAGCATCCATGTGTAGAATTTGAAATTCCACTTGTTCATTGCTGGTATGTAGGAAAATGAGTGACTTTTGAACATCAGTCTTGTATCCTGCAGCCTTGCTGTAAAAATTGCTTGTAAGTTCCAGGTTTTTTGTTTCAGTCTTTTGTTGTTGTCAGTTCTTTCTCAATTTTTGCATAGGCTATCATGTCAGCTGCAAACTAAGACAATTTTATTTCTTCCTTCTCAATCTGTATACCTCCTATTTTATTTTCTTATCTTATTGCGTTAACTAGGACTTCCAATATGATGTTGAAAAGTAGTGGTCTGAGGGACATTCTTGCTTGTTCCTGATCTTAGTGGGAAAGCTTCTAGTGTTTCAACAATAAGTATAATGTTAGCTATAAGATTTTGTAGATGTTCTTTATCAAATTGAGAAAGTTCTTCTCTAAGTTTGTTGAGAGTTTTTATCATGAATAGGGGTTGGTCTTGTCAAATACTTTTTCTGAATCTACTGATATTTTTATGTGACTTTTTCTTCTTCAGGCTGTTGGTGTTATAAATTACATTAATTTTCAAGTGTTCAGCCAACCTTGCATACCCAGTAGATAAGGGGTTTTTTAATATTTTTCTTTAAAATTTTAGGATTAAAAACGTTCTTTGTTCTGCTGTTACCTGCCATTTACTGGAAAATTTAATCTATTTATATTTAAAGTAATTACTGATAAGACAGGACTTCTGCCATTTTGCAGTTTGTTTTCTGTATGTCTTACAGCTTTTCTTGTCCTCATTTCCTCCATTACTACTTTCTCTGTGTTTAGCTCATTATTTGGAGTGACAACTTCTGATTTCCTTCTCATTTACTCATTTCCATTTCTATAGCTATTTTCTTTGTGGTTACTATGGCCATTACATATAGCAACCCAAGGTTATAACATTATAATTTGAATTGATATTAACTGAAATAGTGTACAAAAACTCTATTCCTATGCAGCTGTCTCCCCTACCCTTTATATTATTTTTTTAACATCTTCATTGGAGTATAATTGCTTTACAATGGTGTGTTAGTTTCTGCTTTATAACAAAGTGAATCAGTTATACATATACATATGTTCCCATATCTCTTCCCTCTTGCCTCTCCCTCCCTCCCACCCTCCCTATCCCACCCATCTAGGTGGTCACAAAGCACCGAGCTGATCTCCCTGTGCTATGCGGCTGCTTCCCACTAGCTATCTATTTTACGTTTGGAAGTGTACATATGTCCATGCCACTCTCTCACTTTGTCACAGCTTACCCTTCCCCCTCCCCACATCCTCAAGTCCATTCTCTAGTAGGTCTGTGTCTTTATTCCCGTCTTGCCACTAGGTTCTTCATGGCCTTTTTTTTTTCCCTTAGATTCCGTATATATGTGTTAGCATACTGTATTTGTTTTTCTCTTTCTGACTTACTTCACTCTGTATGACAGACTCTAACTCCATCCACCTCATTACAAATACCTACATTTCGTTTCTTTTTATGGCTGAGTAATATTCCATTGTATATATGTGCCACATCTTCTTTATCCATTCATCTGTCGATGGACATTTAGGTTGCTTCCATGTCCTTGCTATTGTAAATAGAGCTGCAATGAACATTTTGGTACATGACTCTTTTTGACCTATGGTTTTCTCAGGGTGTATGCCCAGTAGTGGGATTGCTGGGTCGTATGGTAGTTCTATTTGTAGTTTTTTAAGGAACCTCCATACTGTTCTCCATAGTGGCTGTATCAATTTACATTCCCACCAACAGTGCAAGAGTGTTCCCTTTCCTCCACACCCTCTCCAGCATTTATTGTTTCTAGATTTTTTGATGATGGCCATTCTGACCGGTGTGAGATGATGTCTCATTGTAGTTTTGATTTGCATTTCTCCAATGATTAATGATGTTGAGCATTCTTTCATGTGTCTGTAGGCCATCTGTATATCTTCTTTGGAGAAATGTCTATTTAGGTCTTCTGCCCATTTTTGGATTGGGTTGTTCGTTTTTTTGTTATTGAGCTGCATGAGCTGCTTGTAAATCTTGGAGATTAATCCTTTGTCAGTTGCTTCATTTGCAAATATTTTCTCCCATTCTGATGGTTGTCTTTTGGTCTTGTTTATGGTTTCCTTTGCTGTGCAAAAGCTTTGAAGTTTCATTAGGTCCCATTTGTTTATTTGTGTTCTTATTTCCATTTCTCTGGGAGCTGGGTCAAAAAGAATCTTGCTGTGATGTATGTCATAGAGTGTTCTGCCTATGTTTTCCTCTAAGAGTTTGATAGTGTCTGCCCTTACACTTAGGTCTTTAATCCATTTTGAGTTTATTTTTGTGCATGGTGTCAGGGAGTGTTCTAATTTCATACTTTTACATGTACCTGTCCAATTTTCCCAGCACCACTTATTGAAGAGGCTGTCTTTTCTCCACTGTATATGCTTGCCTCCTTTATCAAAGATAAGGTGACCATATGTGTGTGGGTTTATCTCTGGGCTTTCTATCCTGTTCCATTGATCTATATTTCTGCTTTTGTGACAGTACCAAACTGTCTTGATTACTGAGGCTTTGTAATATAGTCTGAAGTCAGGGAGCCTGATTCCCCCAGCTCCATTTTTCGTTCTCAAGATTGCTTTGGCTATTCGGGGTCTTTTGTGTTTCCATACAAATTGTGAAATTTTTTGTTCTAGTTCTGTGAAAAATGCCAGTGGTAGTTTGATAGGGATTGCATTGAATCTGTAGATTGCTTTGGGTAGTAGAGTCATTTTCACAATGTTGATTCTTCCAATCCAGGACCATGGTATATCTCTCCATCTATTTGTATCATCTTTAATTTCTTTCATCAGTGTCTTATAATTTTCTGCATACAGGTCTTTTGTCTCCTTAGGTAGGTTTATTCCTAGGTATTTTATTCTTTCTGTTGCGGTGGTAAACGGGAGTGTTTTCTTAATTTCACTTTCAAATTTTTCAATATTCGTGTATAGGAATGCAAGAGATTTCTGTGCATTAATTTTGTATCCTGCTACTTTACCAAATTCATTGATTAGCTCTAGGAGTTTTCTGGTAGCATCTTTAGGATTCTCTATGTATAGTATCATGTCATCTGCAAATAGTGACAGCTTTACTTCTTCTTTTCCGATTTGGATTCCTTTTATTTCTTTGTCTTCTCTGATTGCTGTGGCTAACACTTCCAAAACTATGTTGAATAATAGTGGTGACAGTGGGTAACCTTGTCTTGTTCCTGATCTTAGTGGAAATGGTTTCAGTTTTTCACCATTGAGAACAATGTTGGCTGTGGGTTTGCCATATATGGCCTTTATTATGTTGAGGAAAGTTCCCTCTATGCCTACTTTCTGCAGGGCTTTTATCATAAATGGGTGTTGAATTTTGTCGAAAGCTTTCTCTGCATCTATTGAGATGATCATATGGTTTTTCTCCTTCAGTTTGTTAATATGGTGTATCACATTGATTGATTTGCGTATATTGAAGAATCCTTGCATTCCTGGGATAAACCCCACTTGATCATGGTGTATGATCCTTTTAATGTGGTTGGATTCTGTTTGCTAGTATTTTGTTGAGGATTTTTGCATCTATGTTCATCAGTGATATTGGCCTGTAGTTTTCTTTCTTTGTGACATCTTTGTCTGGTTTTGGTATCAGGGTGATGGTGGCCTCGTAGAATGAGTTTGGGAGTGTTCCTCCCTCTGCAATATTTTGGAAGAGTTTGAGAAGGATAGGTGTTAGCTCTTCTCTAAATGTTTGATAGAATTCGCCTGTGAAGCCATCTGGTCCTGGGCTTTTGTTTGTTGGAAGATATTTTTTTTTTTTAAGATTTTTAGAAATTTCATGTAATGTCTGAAACATTTATATTAACATATTTCCATACAAATAACCCAATGAAAGTTTAGTATTAGTTGTTTTGTTTGTTTTTTTATACTGCAGGTTCTTATTAGTCATCAATTTTATACACATCAGTGTATACATGTCAATACCAATCGCCCAATTCAGCACACTACCATCCCCACGCCACCGCAGTTTTCCCCCCTTGGTGTCCATATGTCTGTTCTCTACCTCTCTGTCTGAACTTCTGCCCTGCAAACTGGCTCATCTGTACCATTTTTCTAGGTTCCACATACATGCGTTAATATACGATATTTGTTTTTCTCTTTCTGACTTAACTTCACTCTGTATGACAGTCTCTAGATCCATCCACCTCTCGGCAAATGACTCAATTTCGTTCCTTTTTATGGCTGAGTAATATTCCATTGTATAGATGTACCACAACTTCTTTATCCATTCTTCTGTTGATGGGCATTTAGGTTGCTTCCATGACCTGGCTATTGTAAATAGTGCTGCAATGAACATTCGGGTGCATGTGTCTTTTTGAATTACGGTTTTCTCTGGGTATATGCCCAGTAGTGGGATTGCTGGATCATATGGTAATTCTATTTTTAGTTTTTTAAGGAACCTCCATATTGTTCTCCATAGTGGCTGTATCAATTTACATTCCCACCAACAGTGCAAGAGGGTTCCCTTTTCTCCACACCCTCTCCAGCATTTGTTGTTTGTAGATTTTCTGATGATGCCCATTCTAACTGGTGTGAGGTGATACCTCATTGTAGTTTTGATTTGCATTTCTCTAATAATTAGTGATGTTGAGCATCTTTTCATGTGCTTCGTGGCCATCTGTATGTCTTCTTTGGAGAAATGTCTATTTAGGTCTTCTGCCCATTTTTGGATTGGGGTGTTTGTTTCTTTAATATTGAGCTGAATGAGCTGTTTATATATTTTGGAGATTAATCCTTTGTCCGTTGATTCGTTTGCAAATATTTTCTCCCATTCTGAGGGTTGTCTTTTCATCTTGTTTATGGTTTCCTTTGCTGTGCAAAAGCTTTGAAGTTTCATTAGGTCCCATTTGTTTATTTTTGTTTTTATTTCCATTACTCTAGGAGGTGGATCAAAAAAGATCTTGCTGTGATTTATGTCAAAGAGTGTTCTTCCTATGTTTTCCTCTAAGAGTTTTATAGTGTCCAGTCTTATATTTAGGTCTCTAATCCATTTTGAGTTTATTTTTGTGTATGGTGTTAGGGAGTATTCTAATTTCATTCTTTTACATGTAGCTGTCCAGTTTTCCCAGCACCACTTATTGAAGAGACTGTCTTTTCTCCATTGTATATCTTTGCCTCCTTTGTCATAGATTAGTTGACCATAGGTACGTGGGTTTATCTCTGGGCTTTCTATCTTATTCCATTGATCTATGTTTCTGTTTTTGTGCCAGTACCATATTGTCTTGATTACTGTAGCTTTGTAGTATAGTCTGAAGTCAGGGAGTCTGATTCCTCCAGCTCCGTTTTTTTCCCTCAAGACTGCTTTCGCTATTTGGGGTCTTTTGTGTCTCCATACAAATTTTAAGATGATTTGTTCTAGCTCCGTAAAAAATGCCGTTGGTAATTTGATAAGGATTGCATTGAATCTGTAGATTGCTTTGGGTAGTATAGTCATTTTCACAATGTTGATTCTTCCAATCCAAGAACATGGTATATCTCTGCATCTGTTGGTATCATCTTTAATTTCTTTCATCAGTGTCTTATAGTTTTCTGCATACAGGTCTTTTGTCTCCCTAGATAGGTTTATTCCTAGGTATTTTATTCTTTTTGTTGCAATGGTAAATGGGAGTGTTTCCATAATTTCCCTTTCAGATTTTTCAATATTCGTGTATAGGAATGCAAGAGATTTCTGTGCATTAATTTTGTATCCTGCAAGTTTACCATATTCATTAATTAGCTCTAGCAGTTTTCTGGTGGCAGTTTTAGGATTCTCTATGTATAGTATCATGTCATCTGCAAACAGTAACAGTTTTACTTCTTCTTTTCCAATTTGTATTCCTTTTATTTCTTTTTCTTCTCTGATTGCCGTGGCTAGGACTTCCAGAACTATGTTGAATAATAGTGGTGAGAGTGGACATCCTTGTGTCGTTCCTGATCTTAGAGGAAATGCTTTCAGTTTTTCACCGTTCAGAATGATGTTTGCTGTGGGTTTGTCATATATGGCCTTTATTATGTTGAGGTAGGTTCCCTCTACGCCCACTTTCTGGAGAGTTTTTATCATAAATTGTTGTTGAATTTTGTCAAAAGCCTTTTCTGCATCTATTGAGATGATCATATGGTTTTTCTCCTTCAGTTTGTTAATATGGTGTATCACATTGATTGATTTGCGTATGTTGAAGAATCCTTTCATTCCTGGAATAAACCCCACTTGATCGTGGTGTATGATCCTTTTAATATGTTGTTGGATTCTGTTTGCTAGTATTTTGTTGAGGATTTTTGCATCTATATTCATCAGTGATATTGGTCTGTAATATTCTTTTTTTGTAGTGTCTTTGTCTGGTTTTGGTATCAGGGTGATGGTGGCCTCATAGAAAGAGTTTGGGAGTGTTCCTTCTTCTGCAACTTTTTGGAAGAGTTTGAGAAGGATGGGTGTTACCTCGTCTCTAAATGTTTCATAGAATTCACCTGTGAAGCCATCTGGTCCTGGACTTTTCTTTGTTGGAAGATTTTTAATCACAGTTTCAATTTCATTACTTGTGATTGGTCTGTTCATATTTTCTATTTCTTCCTGGTTCAGTCTTGGAAGGTTATACCTTTCTAAGAATTTGTCCATTTCTTCCAGGTTGTCCATTTTATTGGCATAGAGTTGCTTGTAGTAGTCTCTTAGGATGCTTTGTATTTCTGCTGTGTCTGTTGTAACTTCTCCTTTTTCATTTCTCATTTTATTGATTTGAGTCCTCTCCCTCTTTTTCTTGATGAGTCTGGCTAATGGTTTATCAATTTTGTTTATCTTGTAAAAGAACCAGCTTTTAGTTTTATTGCTCTTTGCTATTGTTTTCTTTGTTTCTATTTCATTTATTTCTGCTCTGATCTTTATGATTTCTTTTCTTCTGCTAACTTTGGGTTTTGTTTGTTCTTCTTTCTCTAGTTCCTTTAGGTGTAAGGTTAGATTATTTACTTGAGATTTTTCTTGTTTCTTTAGGTAGGCTTGTATAGCTATAAACTTCCCTCTTAGAACTGCTTTTGCTGCATCCCATAGGTTTTGGATCGTCGTGTTTTCATTGTCTTTTGTCTCTAGGTATTTTTTGATTTCCTCTTTGATTTCTCCAGTGATCTCTTGGTTATTTAGTAACGTATTGTTTAGCCTCCCTGTGTTTGTGTTTTTTACGTTTTTTCCCTGTAATTCATTTCTAATTTCATAGCGTTGTAGTCAGAAAAGATGTTTGATATGATTTCAGTTTTCTTAAATTTACTGAGGCTTGATTTGTGACCCAAGATGTGATCTATCCTGGAGAATGTTCTGTGCGCACTTGAAAAGAAAGTGTGATCTGCTGTTTTTGGATGGAATGTCCTATAAATATCAGTTAAATCTATCTGGTCTATTGTGTCATTTAAAGCTTCTGTTTCCTTATTTATTTTCATTTTGGATGATCTGTCCATTGGTGTAAGTGAGGTGTTAAAGTCCCCCACTATGATTTTGTTACTGTCGATTTCCTCTTTTATAGCTGTTAGCAGTTGCCTTATGTATTGAGGTGCTCCTCTGTTGGGTGCATATATATTTATAATTGTTATATCTTCTTCTTGGATTGATCCCTTGATCATTATGTAGTGTCCTTCCTTGTCTCTTGTAACATTCTTTATTTTACAGTCTATTTTTTCTGATATGAGTATAGCTATTCCAGCTTTCTTTTGATTTCCATTTGCATGGAATATCTTTTTCCATCCCCTCACTTTCAGTCTGTATGTGTCCCTAGGTCTGAAGTGGGTCTCTTGTAGACAGCATATATATGGGTCTTGTTTTTGTATCCATTCAGCAAGCCTGTGTCTTTTGGTTGGGGCATTTAATCCATTCACGTTTAAGGTAATTATCGATATGTATGTTCCTATGACCATTTTCTTAATTGTTTTGGGTTCGCTTTTGTAGATCCTTTTCTTCTCTTGTGTTTCCCACTTAGAGAAGTTCCTTTAGCATTTGTTGTAGAGCTGGTTTGGTGGTGCTGAATTCTCTTAGCTTTTGCTTGTCTGTAAAGCTTTTGATTTCTCCATCGAATCTGAATGAGATCCTTGCCGGGTAGAGTAATCTTGGTTGTAGGTTCTTCCCTTTCATCTCTTTAAGTGTATCATGCCACTCCCTTCTGGCTTGTAGAGTTTCTGCTGAGAAATCAGCTGTTAACTTTATGGGAGTTCCCTTGTATGTTATTTTTCGTTTTTCCCTTGCTGCTTTCAGTAATTTTTCTTTGTCTTTAATTTTTGCCAATTTGATTACTATGTGTCTCGGCGTGTTTCTCCTTGGGTTTATCCTGCATGGGACTCGCTGCGCTTCCTGGACTTGGGTGGCTATTTCCTTTCCCATGTTAGGAAAGTTTTCAACTATAAGCTCTTCAAATATTTTCTCAGGTCCTTTCTCTCTCTCTTCTCCTTCTGGGACCCCTATAATGCGAATGTTGTTGCATTTAATGTTGTCCCAGAGGTCTCTTAGGCTGGCTTCATTTCTTTTCATTCTTTTTTCTTTATTCTGTTCCGCAGCAGTGAATTCCACCATTCTGTCTTCCAGGTCACGTATCCGTTCTTCTGCCTCAGTTATTCTGCTATTGATTCCTTCTAGTGTAATTTTCAGTTATTGTATTGTTCATCTCTGTTTGTTCTTTAATTCTTCTAGGTCTTTGTTAATCATTTCTTGCATCTTCTCAATCTTTGCCTCCATTCTTTTTCCAAGGTCCTGGATCATCTTCACTATCGTTATTATGAATTCTTTTTCTGGAAGGTTGCCTATCTCCACTTCACTGAGTTGTTTTTCTGGGGTTTTATCTTGTTCCTTCATCTGGTACATAGCCCTCTGCCTTTTCATCTTGTCTATCTTTCTGTGAATGTGGTTTTTGTTCCACATGCTGCAGGATTGTAGTTCTTGCTTCTGCTCTCTGCCCTCTGGAGCACTATTCCTTCTTTAACAATGTTTCTTAAACTATGTTGACATATATATTTATTTATATGTGTGTGTGCACACATATTTTAAAGGTTCTGAAATATCATAATTGAGCTCTCCAGGACGAGCAGAGCTGTGTTGAGCAAGTCCAAAATGGCATGAGAGAACCGGTATTATGATTTTTAATTTCAAATTCCACTTGTACATTGGTGGTATGTAGGAAAATGATTGACTTTTGTATTTCAACCTTGTCTCTTGCAACCTTGCTATAATAATCATAAGTTCCAGATTTTTTGTTGCTGTCAGTTCTTATGTTCTGCATGGATTATCATGTCAGCTGCAAACTAAGACAGTTTTATTTCTTTCTTCTTAGTCTGTATGCCTCTTATTTCATTTTCTTACCTTACTGCATTAGCTAGGACTCCTAATATGATGTTGAAAAGTAGTGGGGACATCCTTGTCTTGTTCCTGATCTTAGTGGGAAACCTTCCAGTGTTTCACCAACAAGTGTGATGTTAGCTGTAGGCTTTTAGTAGATGTTTGTTCTTCTCTAAGTTTGTTGAGAGTTTTTATCATGAATCAGAGTTCATTTTTGTCAAATACTTTTTCTGAATCTACTAATATAATTATGTGATTTTTCTTCTTCAGCCTGTTGATGTGATGAATTACATTAACTTTCAAATGTTGAACCAATCTTGTGTACCCAAGGCATCATGGGTTTTTTAATTTCTTTTCTTTGAAATTTTAGAATTAAAAATATGTTTCTTTTTTCTGCCATTACCTGCCTTTCATTGGCAATTTTAATCTCTTTGTATATAAAGTAATTGCTGATAGGACTTCTGCCATTTTCCAATTTGTTTTCTGTATGTCTTGTAGGTTTCTGTCCCTCATTTCCTCCATTACTGCTTTCTATTGTGTTTAGTTCATAATTTGGAGTGACAACTTTTGATTTCCTTTTCATATCCTCATTTCCTTTTCTACAGATATTTTCTTTGTGGTTACTATGTGCATTACATAGAGCAACCCAAAGTTATAACATTCTAATTTGAATTGATATTAACTTAAATAGCATACAGAAACTCTACTCCTATGCAGTTCTATCCCCCATCCTTTACTGATGTCACAAATTATATCTTTATACACTGTATTCCCAATAAGATAGCTTTATAATTATTTTTATACCTTTGTTTTTTAAATCCTGTAGAAAATAAAAAGTGGAGATACAAACCAAGATTACAATAATATTGATTTTTGTATTTGCCCATTTTTTACACTTAACAAAGATATTTATTTCTTCATATGGATTTAAGTTATTGTCTAACGTTCTTTCATTTCACCATGAATGTCTTCCTTCACTATTTCTTGTAGACCAGGTCTAGTGGTAACAAGCTCCCTGAGTTTTTTTTTTTTAATCTGGGTATATCATAATTTTTGGATCACAGTTTTTCTGAATATACAAATCTCAGTTGACAAGTTTTTTTCTTTCAGCATTACAAATGTATCATCCCACTGCCTTCTGGCCTCCCTGGATTCTGATGAGAGATCAGTTGATAATCTCATTGAGGGTTCCTTGCATGTGTTGATTTTCTCACTGCTTTTAAGATTCCCTCATTGTGACTTTCAGTAGTTTGATTATAGTGTCTTTCAGTGAAGATCTCTCTGAATTTAAAGTACTTGGATGTTTTTGAGTTTTTTGGGTTTGTAGATACATTGTCTTTCTTCAAATTTGGGAAGTTTTCAGCCCTTAATTTTTCCTATAATGTTTCTTCTCCTTGCTGTTTGACTCCCATAATCTATATGTTGGTCCACTTGATGGTGTCTCAGGTCTCTTGGGCCTATTCACTTTTCTTCATTCTTTTTATTTCTGTTCCTCAGACTGGATAATTTAAATTTTCTTGTCTTCATCTTTGCGGATTCTTTCCTCTGCCTGATCAGATAATTTGTTGAACCCTTCTAGTTAATTTTTCATTTCAGTTGTTGTGCTTTTCAGCTCCAAAATTTCTGTTTGGTTCCTTTTTATAATTTCTTTTTGTTGGTATTTGCATTTTGATCATACATTTTCCTGATTTCCATTATTTCTTTGTCCATGTTTTTCTTCAGCTCTTTAAGCCTATTAAAAACAGTTATTTTAGTCTTTTTCTAGTATATCCAATGTCTGGAATTTCTCAGGGATAGTTACTTTCAATTAATGTTTTTCCTTTCAATGGGTCATACTTCCTGTTTCTTTGTATGCCCTGTGATTTTTTTGTTGTTGTTATCAAAAACTTGATACTTGAATATTATAGTGTGGTATCACTGGAGATTAGATTCTTGCCTTTCTCCAGGGTTTGCTAGGGGCTTTATGTTTGTTTTATTATAATTATTGAAGGCTGTAGTAGTCCATTTGTTTAGTTACTTTTCCAATCTGTTTTTGAGAAGATGTATTCCTTGTCATGTGTTGTCACTGAGAGGTCTGTGTTCCTTTAGCTCACGTTCACCTAATGTTTTGACAGAGATTTCTTTGAATGCCAGAAGCTTAAAAAAATAACTAAAAACAAGCAAACCAAAAAGAAAAAAAACCTCTTCCAATCTTTGCAGATCCACTTCTATGTTGGGGCCCTCCTTCAGTACCATGCTTGCCCTGAACCTAGGGATAACTGTGAAGTGAAAATTTGGGGTCTCCTCAGCACTTTTCTAAATATATGTCTTAATCTAGGCATGCACATAGCCTAGATTACCTAAATTACCCCGTATATATGTTTTTGTTTTTCTTTTTGTTTTGGCTGCTTTGGGTCTTTGTTGCTGTGCGCAGGCTTTCTTTAGTTGCAGCGAGCGGGGGCTACTCTTCGTTTGTGGTGTGCGTGCTTCTCAGTGTGGTGGCTTCTCTTGTTGTGGAGTGCGGGCTCTAGGCACATGGGCTTCAGTAGTTGTGGCTTGTGGGCTCTAGAGCGCAGGCTCAGTAGTTGTGGTGCATGGGCTTAGTTGCTCCATGGCATGTGGGACCTTCCCGGAACAGGGCTCAAACCCGTGTCCCCTGCATTGGCAGGCAGATACTTAACCACTGCGTCACCAGGGAAGGCCTACATGAGTTTTTTGAATGTCTTAATCTCCCAAAGAATGTCCCCCAGCTTTTCCTCCCATGCTTTAGGTATCCTGACTGTTATATATTTTGACTGTAACATTTTCCCCCAGGTGTTTGTGGGTTGTTAGTTCTCCTTGCAGTATTTTCAGTCAAAGCCAACTACTTTTCCAGCCTGAGTTCTGAGTTAGGTAAAACAGAGATGAACGCCTTCTGTAAGTCCTTCAGGTATCCCTTAGACAGGTTACAACAGACATAAGCAACACTTTGTGACTAGAGTCTGCTCTCCTCCCTCAGAACCAGACAGGAGGTGCCCATAACACAGGCTAGCACTGTTCTCCTCACTCAGAACCAGACAGGAGGTGCCCATAACACAGGCTAGCACTGTTTCAAGACTGCCCTATGCTGGAAAGGGGGTGGGACAACAGCAAGTAAAAATGCCACAAATATTTCCTAAAGTTTTCAACTTGCCTTTTTTTTTTTTTTTTTTTTTTAATTCAGCATGTTCTTGGTTGCTGTAAATCTTTGACTGTTTTCCAGAGTTCTGACAAACTTGGTTTTGCAGTTTGCTTCTTGATGTTTCTGTGTGGGCATAAGAGGTTGGATCTGCCTACTCTGTCAATTTGCTGATGTCACCCTATTTGCTTTTTCAATGGTTTACTTTTTCCTGAACATTACAGTAGTTTAAAAATATTTAAAAATCATAAATTGGTTTATTAAACTTACAGTATTACTTTATTATAAAAATTTATTATCTTAATCATTTTTAACTGTACTGTTCAGTATTGTTAAGTATATTCACAACAATATATTTCCCCCTCCCCCAGCCTCTGGCAACCACCATTCTACTTCCTATTGCTACAAATTTGACTACTTTAGATACCTTATGTAAGTGAAATCATACAGTATTTGTCTTTTTGTGACTGGTTTATTTCATTTAGCCTAATGTCAAAGTTCATCCATGTTGGAGCAAGTGACAGGATTTCCTTCTTTTTAAAGACTAAATAATATTCCATTGTATGGATAGACCACATTTTCTTTATTCATTCATCTACTGCTGGATATTCATGTTGTTTCCACCTCTTGGTTATTACGAATATTGCTGCAATGAACATGGGTGTGCAAATATGTCTTAGAGATCTTGTTTTCAATTTGTTTGTGTATATACGCAGAAGTAGGATTGCTCAATCATAAGGTAATTTTATTTGTAATTTTTAAAAAATTTTTATTTATTATTTATTTTTGGCTGTGTTGGGTCTTCGTTTCTGTGCGAGGGCTTTCGCTAGTTGTGGCAAGTGGGGGCCACTCTTCATCGCGATGTGCGGGCCTCTCACTATCGCGGCCTCTCTTGTTGCGGAGCACAGGCTCCAGATGCGTAGGCTCAGTAGTTGTGGCTCACGGGCCTAGTTGCTCCACGGCATGTGGGATCTTCCCAGACCAGGGCACGAACCTGTGTCCCCTGCATTGGCAGGCAGATTCTCAACCACTGAGCCACCAGGGAAGCCCTATTTGTAATGTTTTTTTTTAATTTTAAATTTTCTTGAGGAACTGTCATACTGTTTTCCATAGTGGCCCCACCATGTTACTTTCCCAGCAGTTGGACATAAGGGTTCCAGTTTCTCCACATCCTCAATACTTGTTATTTTTTGTTTTTCCTACAATGGCCATCATAATGGGTATGAGATGATATCTCATTGTGGTTTTGATTTGTATTTCTCTAATGACTAGTGATGTTGAGTATCATTTCAGCCTTGTTAGCAGCCAAAACAAAAACAAATGTTGAGTATCATAACAGCCTTGTTAGCCATTTGTAATCTTCTTTGGAGAAATATCTATTCAGGTCCCTTGCCCATATTTTAATCTCATGATTGGTTTTTTGTTCGTTTTTTAATTGTAGGAGTTCTTTATATATTCTGGCTATTAATCCCTTTTTAAATATATGATTTGCAAATATTTTCTCCCATGTATATTGTCAATTAACTCTTTTGATTATTTCCTTTGATGTGTAGAAGTTTCTAGTCCAATTTGTGTATTTTTGCTTTTGTTGCCTGTGCTTTTGGTGTCATATTCAAGAAATCATTGCCAAATCTAATGTCATCAAGCTTTTCCCATGTTTTCTTCTAGGAGTTTTATTGTTTTAGGTCTTATATTAAAATCTTTAATCCTTTCTGAATTAATTTTTTTGTATATGATATAAGGTAATTGTCCAACTTCATTCTTTGTCATGTGGGTATCTAGTTTCCTAGGACCACTTTTTGAAGAGACTGTCCTTTCCCCATTATGTGTTCTTGGCACCCTTCTTTTTTTTTTTTTCTTTTTTACTTTTTTTTTTTTCATACACACACACTGTATTTTATTTTTACAAGAGATAAATAGACTGACACCAAGCATTGTACATGGATGACCACAACAAAAGCAACAGTGATTGCAATTACCAAACATGAAACACACTCATACTATGTCATAATA
The DNA here is from genome assembly GCF_949987535.1 of Balaenoptera acutorostrata. Lineage (NCBI taxonomy): Eukaryota > Metazoa > Chordata > Mammalia > Artiodactyla > Balaenopteridae > Balaenoptera > Balaenoptera acutorostrata. The sequence goes on from NC_080069.1 coordinate 8,390,443, forward strand.
TTGACATTCAGTCCAGTAATCCTCCACTGTAACAGCTCCTTTACTTTGCAGTGAAAATTGATTTGTATATTCTTTGCCTCTGAGTCCTTGTGGGATTTTTTTTTTAATTCAGACAGAAAGTCACAAAAATTATACTCATCCTCATCAGTTCACTCAGTCCCATGTAATTGATTTTTTTTTCATCTTGATCTTTTGTTAGCACTTTTATGAGTTCATCAGTTTTTCATTAGAGTTCTGAAAATGCTTATTCATTCAGTTCAGCAGTACAGTCAGTTACCAGAAACCTGTACTTGTCAGAGTCTTTTCCATGAATTTCTTGAAGATGAAAGCCTTTTATAGGAACATACTTGCAAAAGCATCAGAGTACACCCAGAACTGTCTGTAAATGACAAAAGACTTAAAAATGACCACTGTTAAAGATTTGATGAAAGTTCATAATAATGCAGTTGACAAGAAAATTAGTTATTTCTGAGATATACATTTTAAAGTAATAACTAGGATTATTACTTATAACATTATACCAGAACATATAAGATTTTTAGAAATTTCATGTAATGTCTGAAACATTTATATTAACATATTTCCATACATATTTCCATACAAATACAAATATAAGATTTTTAGAAATTTCATATAATGTCTGAAACCTTTATATTAACATATTCCCATACATATTTCCATACAAATACAAATATAAGATTTTTAGAAATTTCATGTAATGTCTGAAACATTTATATTAACATATTTCCATACAAATAACCCAATGAAAGTTTAGTATTAGTTGTTTTGTTTATTTTTTTATACTGCAGGTTCTTATTAGTCATCAATTAATACACATCAGTGTATACATGTCAATCCCAATCGCCCAATTCAGCACACCACCATCCCCACCCCACCGCAGTTTTCCCCGCTTGGTGTCCATATGTCCATTCTCTACCTCTGTGTCTCAACTTCTGCCCTGCAAACCGGCTCATCTGTACCATTTTTCTAGGTTCCACATACATGCATTAATATACGATATTTCTTTTTCTCTTTCTGACTTACTTCACTCTGTATGACAGTCTCTAGATCCATCCACGTCTCAACAAATGACTCAATTTCGTTCCTTTTTATGGCTGAGTAATATTCCATTGTATGTATGTACCACAACTTCTTTATCCATTCGACTGTTGATGGGCATTTAGGTTGCTTCCATGACCTGGCTATTGTAAATAGTGCTGCAATGAACATTCGGGTGCATGTGTCTTTTTGAATTACGGTTTTCTCTGGGTATATGCCCAGTAGTGGGATTGCTGGGTCATATGGTAATTCTATTTTTAGTTTTTTAAGGAACCTCCATACTGTTCTCCATAGTGGCTGTATCAATTTACATTCCCACCAACAGTGCAAGAGGGTTCCCTTTTCTCCACACCCTCTCCAGCATTTGTTGTTTGTAGATTTTCTGATGATGCCCATTCTAACTGGTGTGAGGTGATACCTCATTGTAGTTTTGATTTGCATTTCTCTAATAATTAGTGATGTTGAGCATCTTTTCATGTGCTTCGTGGCCGTCTGTATGTCTTCTTTGGAGAAATGTCTATTTAGGTCTTCTGCCCATTTTTGGATTGGGGTGTTTGTTTCTTTAATATTGAGCTGAATGAGCTGTTTATATATTTTGGAGATTAATCCTATGTCCGTTGATTCGTTTGCAAATATTTTCTCCCATTCTGAGGGTTGTCTTTTCATCTTGTTTATGGTTTCCTTTGCTGTGCAAAAGCTTTGAAGTTTCATTAGGTCCCATTTGTTTATTTTTGTTTTTATTTCCATTACTCTAGGAGGTGGATCAAAAAAGATCTTGCTGTGATTTATGTCAAAGAGTGTTCTTCCTATGTTTTCCTCTAAGAGTTTTATAGTGTCCAGTCTTATATTTAGGTCTCTAATCCATTTTGAGTTTATTTTTGTGTATGGTGTTAGGGAGTATTCTAATTTCATTCTTTTACATGTAGCTGTCCAGTTTTCCCAGCACCACTTATTGAAGAGACTGTCTTTTCTCCATTGTATATCTTTGCCTCCTTTGTCATAGATTAGTTGACCATAGGTGCGTGGGTTAATCTCTGGGCTTTCTATCTTGTTCCATTGATCTATGTTTCTGTTTTTGTGCCAGTACCATATTGTCTTGATTACTGTAGCTTTGTAGTATAGTCTGAAGTCAGGGAGTCTGATTCCTCCAGCTCCATTTTTTCCCTCAAGACTGCTTTGGCTATTCGGGGTCTTTTGTGTCTCCATACAAATTTTAAGATGATTTGTTCTAGCTCCGTAAAAAATGCCATTGGTAATTTGATAGGGATTGCATTGAATCTGTAGATTGCTTTGGGTAGTATAGTCATGTTCACAATGTTGATTCTTCCAATCCAAGAACATGGTATATCTCTGCATCTGTTGGTATCATCTTTAATTTCTTTCATCAGTGTCTTACAGTTTTCTGCATACAGGTCTTTTGTCTCCCAAGGTAGGTTTATTCCTAGCTATTTTATTCTTTTTGTTGCAATGGTAAATGGGAGTGTTTCCATAATTTCTCTTTCAGATTTTTCATCATTAGTGTATAGGAATGCAAGAGATTTCTGTGCATTAATTTTGTACCCTGCAACTTTACCATATTCATTAATTAGCTCTAGCAGTTTTCTGGTGGCAGTTTTAGGATTCTCTATGTATAGTATCATGTCATCCGCAAACAGTGACAGTTTTACTTCTTCTTTTCCAATTTGTATTCCTTTTATTTCTTTTTCTTCTCTGATTGCCGTGGCTAGGACTTCCAGAACTATGTTGAATAATAGTGGTGAGAGTGGACATCCTTGTCTCGTTCCTGATCTTAGAGGAAATGCTTTCAGTTTTTCACCATTGAGAATGATGTTTGCTGTGGGTTTGTTATATATGGCCTTTATTATGTTGAGGTAGGTTCCCTCTATGCCCACTTTCTGGAGAGTTTTTATCAGAAATGGGTGTTGAATTTTGTCAAAAGCTTTTTCTGCATCTATTGAGATGATCATATGGTTTTTCTCCTTCAGTTTGTTAATATGGTGTATCACATTGATTGATTTGCATATATTGAAGAATCCTTGCATCCCTGGGATAAATCCCACTTGATCATGGTGTATGATCCTTTTAATGTGTTGTTGGATTCTGTTTGCTAGTATTTTGTTGAGGATTTTTGCATCTATATTCATCAGTGATATTGGTCTGTAATTTTCTTTTTTTGTAGTGTCTTTGTCTGGTTTTGGTATCAGGGTGATGGTGGCCTCATAGAAAGAGTTTGGGAGTGTTCCTTCCTCTGCAATTTTTTGGAAGAGTTTGAGAAGGATAAGTGTTAGCTCTTCTCTAAATGTTTGATAGAATTCACCTGTGAAGCCATCTGGTCCTGGACTTTTGTTTGTTGGAAGATTTTTTTTTTAAATATTCCTGCATTTTATTTATTTATTTATTTTTGGCTGTGTCGGGTCTTCATTTCTGTGCGTGGGCTTTCTCTAGTTGTGGCAAGCGGGGGCCACTCTTCATCGCGGTGCGCGGGCCTCTCACTATCGCAGCCTCTTTTGTTGTGGAGCACAGGCTCAGTAGTTGTGGCTCACGGACCTAGCCGCTCCGCGGCATGTGGGATCCTCCCAGACCAGGGCTCGAACCCGTGTCCCCTGCATTGGCAGGCAGATTCTCAACCACTGCGCCACCAGGGAAGCCCTGTTAGAAGATTTTTAATCACAGTTTCAATTTCATTACTTGTGATTGGTCTGTTTATATTTTCTGTTTTTTCCTGGTTCAGTCTTGGAAGGTTATACCTTTCTAAAAATTTGTCCATTTCTTCCAGGTTGTCCATTTTATTGGCATAGAGTTGCTTGTAGTAGTCTCTTAGGATGCTTTGTATTTCTGCGGTGTCTGTTGTAACTTCTCCTTTTTCATTTCTCATTTTATTGATTTGAGTCCTCTCCCTCTTTTTCTTGATGAGTCTGGCTAATGGCTTATCAATTTTGTTTATCTTCTCAAAGAACCAACTTTTAGTTTTATTGATCTTTGCTATTGTTTTCTTTGTTTCTATTTCATTTATTTCTGCTCTGATCTTTATGATATCTTTCCTTCTTCTAACTTTGGGTTTTGTTTGTTCTTTCTCTAGTTTCTTTAGGTGTAAGGTTAGATTGTTTACTTGAGATTTTTCTTGTTTCTTCAGGTAGGCTTGTATAGCTATAAACTTCCCTCTTAGAACTGCTTTTGCTGCATCCCATAGGTTTTGGATCGTCGTGTTTTCATTGTCTTTTGTCTCTAGGTATTTTTTGATTTCCTCTATGATTTCTCCAGTGATCTCTTGGTTATTTAGTAACGTATTGTTTAGCCTCCCTGTGTTTGTGTTTTTTCGTTTTTTTCCCTGTAATTCATTTCTAATTTCATAGCGTTGTAGTCAGAAAAGATGTTTGATATGATTTCAGTTTTCTTAAATTTACTGAGGCTTGATTTGTGACCCAAGATGTGATCTATCCTGGAGAATGTTCTGTGCGCACTTGAGAAGAACGTGTAATCTGCTGTTTTTGGATGGAATGTCCTATATATATCAATTAAATCTATCTGGTCTATTGTGTCATTTAAAGCTTCTGTTTCCTTATTTATTTTCATTTTGGATGATCTGTCCATTGGTGTAAGTGAGGTGTTAAAGTCCCCCACTATGATTTTGTTACTGTCAATTTCCTCTTTTATAGCTGTTAGCAGTTGCCTTATGTATTGAGGTGCTCCTCTGTTGGGTGCATATATATTTATAATTGTTATATCTTCTTCTTGGATTGATCCCTTGATCATTATGTAGTGTCCTTCCTTGTCTCTTGTAACATTCTTTATTTTAAAGTCTATTTTATCTGATATGAGTATAGCTACTCCAGCTTTCTTTTGATTTCCATTTGTATGGAATATCTTTTTCCATCCCCTCACTTTCAGTCTGTATGTGTCCCTAGGTCTAAAGTGGGTCTCTTGTAGACAGCATATATATGGGTCTTGTTTTTGTATCCATTCAGCCAGTCTATGTCTTTTGGTTGGAGCATTTAATCCATTCACGTTTAAGGTAATTATCAATATGTATGTTCCTATGACCATTTTCTTAGTTGTTTTGGGTTTGTTTTTGTAGATCCTTTTCTTCTCTTGTGTTTCCCACTTAGAGAAGTTCCTTTAGCATTTGTTGTAGAGCTGGTTTGGTGGTGCTGAATTCTCTTAGCTTTTGCTTGTCTGTAAAGCTTTTGATTTCTCCATCAAATCTAAATGAGATCCTTGCCAGGTAGAGTAATCTTGGTTGTAGGTTCTTCCCTTTCATCACTTTAAGTATATCATGCCACTCCCTTCTGGCTTACAGAGTTTCTGCTGAGAAATCAGCTGTTAACCTTATGGGAGTTCCCTTGTATGTTATTTGTCGTTTTTCCCTTGCTGCTTTCAATAATTTTTCTTTGTCTTTAAATTTTGCCACTTTGATTACTATGTGTCTCGGCGTGTTTCTCCTTCGGTGTATCCTGTATGGGACTCTCTGCGCTTCCTGGACTTGGGTGGCTATTTCCTTTCCCATGTTAGGGAAGTTTTCGACTCTAATCTCTTCAAATATTTTCTCTGGTCCTTTCTCTCTCTCTTCTCCTTCTGGGACCCCTATAATGCGAATGTTGTTGCATTTAATGTTGTCCCAGAGGTCTCTTAGGCTGTCTTCATTTCTTTTCATTCTTTTTTCTTTATTCTGTTCCGCAGCAGTGAATTCCACCATTCTGTCTTCCAGGTCACGTATCCGTTCTTCTGCCTCAGTTATTCTGCTATTGATTCCTTCTAGTGTAGTTTTCATTTGAGTTATTGTATTGGTCATCTCTGTTTGTTTGTTCTTTAATTCTTCTAGGTCTTTGTTAATCATTTCTTGCATCTTCTCAATCTTTGCCTCCATTCTTATTCCGAGGTCCTGGATCATCTTCACTATCATTATTCTGAATTCTTTTTCTGGAAGGTTGCCTATCTCCACTTCATTTAGTTGTTTTTCTGGGGTTTTTTCTTGTTCCTTCATCTGGTACATAGCCCTCTGCCTTTTCATCTTGTCTATCTTTCTGTAACTGTGGTTTTTGGTCCACAGGCTGCAGGACTGTAGTTTTTCTTGCTTCTGCTGTCAGCCCTCTGGTGGTTGAGGCTATCTAAGAGGCTTGATGGGAGGCTCTGGTGGTGGGTAGAGCTGACTGTTGCTGTGGCGGTCAGAGCTCAGTAAAACTTTAATCCACTTGACTGTTGATGGGTGGGGCTGGGTTCCCTCCCTGTTGGTTGTTTTGCCTGAGACAACCCAACACTGGAGCCTACCTGGGCTCTTTGGTGGGGTTAATGGCAGACTCTGGGAGGGCTCACGCCAAGGAGCACTTCCCAGAACCTCCGCTGCCAGAGTCCTTGTCCCCACAGTGAAACAGAGCCACCCCCCGCCTCTGCAGGAGACCCCCCAACACCAGCAGGTAGGTCTGGTTCAGTCTCCCCCAGGGTCACTGCTCCTTCCCCTGGGTCCCGATGCGCACACTACTTTGTGTGTGCCCTCCAAGAGTGGGGTCTCTGTTTCCCCCAGTCCTGTCGAAGTCCTGCAATCAATTCCCACTAGGCTTCAAAGTCTGTTTCTCTAGGAATTCCTCCTCCCGTTGCCGGACACCCAGGTTGGGAAGCCTGACGTGGGGCTCAGAACCTTCACTCCAGTGGGTGGACTTCTGTGGTATAAGTGTTCGCCAGTCTGTGAGTCACCCACCCAGCAGTTATGGGATTAGATTTTACTCTGATTGCGCCCCTCCTCCTGTCTTGCTGTGGCTTCTTCTCTGTCCTTGGATGTGGGGTATCCTCCTTGGTGAAGTCTAGGGTCTTCCTGTCAATGATTGTCCAGCAGCCAGTTGTGATTCTGGTGCTCTCGCAAGAGGGAGTGAGAGCACGTCCTTCTACTCCGCCATCTTGGTTAATCCTCCGGCACCCTTCTTGAAGATCATTTGAAAACATACACAAGGGTTTATTTTTGGACTCTCTCTTCTGTTCCATTGTTCTCTCTCTTCTGTTTCATCTGTTCTTTATGTCTGTGTTTATGCAAGCACTACACTGTTTTGATTACTGTGGCTTTGTAATATATTGAATCCTGACTGGTACACCATTCCTGTTTCTTAACATTTCTGAGTCACTTTGTTTTAAATCTGTCTGTTGTATGCAGCCAAGTTGGGTTTTGCTTTATAAGTCAACTTGACTATCTTTTCTTTAAATATTAATAGATGAATCAAGCCCACTCATTTATTGATATGTCTAATGTTTGATTTTAATTGTCATATTGTTTTCTTATATTTACTGTGTGCATTGTTATATTTACTGTATTTATTTAACTTGTTCCTTTGGAGTTCATATTTCCTTGGGTATGAAAAGATTGGAATTTTTTCCGAGAGATAGCACCATAATACTGTTTATACAGGTGGCCATAGATACCTTTATCCTAACTTTTTACAATTTGATTTGTTAGGTTTAAATATCTTTGATTACTATTATTTAAATGACAATCAATGAGCTTATTCTTTCTCCATTTTTTTTCTCTTATTTAAAAAAATTGCAGTTTCTACATTGTCAAAGTACATAAATTCTACATATTCTGCCACCATTGTCTCTACCTTTGTCATAGTCTTGGATCTACAGTTACAATGTATTTACAGCTGTAGTCTATAGTTTTCCATCATCTCTTAATTGGATAAAACTCATTCTTCCACGGATTTTTCAGGAAGCACTCTTAACTGCCATATTCCCTGAGTTCTCACATGCTTAAAAACTTTTTCAATAGCTTTGATTCTAAAAGTACAGGTTAGCTGAATATAAAATCCTTGGGGTTATGCTTTTTCTTTCCATTTCTTGAAAATGCTGTTCTCCTTGTCTTACTTTGTATGTTGTTGTTGAGAATTCTAATGGCAACCCGATGGGTTTTTTTTAACATCTTTATTTGAGTATAATTGCTTTACAATATTGTGTTAGTTTCTGCTGTATAACAAAGTGAATCAGCTATGTGTATACATATATCCCTATATGCCCTCCCTCTTGTGTCTCCTTCCCACCCTCCCTATCCCACCCCTCTAGGTGGTCACAAAGCACTGAGCTGATCTCCCCGTGTGATGCAGCTGCTTCCCACTAGCTGTTTTACATTTGGTAGTGTATGTATGTCAGTTCTACTCTCTCACTTCATCCTAGCTTACCCTTCCCCTTCCCCATGTCCACAAGTCCATTCTCTACGTCTGCATCTTTATTCCTGTCCTGCCCCTAGGTTCATCAGAACCTTTTTTTTTTTTAGATTCCATATATATGCATTAGCATATGGTGTTTTTCTCTTTCTGACTTACTTCACTCTGTATGACAGACTCTATGTCCATCCACCTCACTACAAATAACTCTATTTCGTTTCTTTTTATGGCTGAGTAATATTCCATTGTATATATGTGCCACATCTTCTTTATCCATTCACCTGTCAATGGACACTTAGGTTGCTTCCATGTCCTAGCTATTTAAAGAGTGCTGCAGTGAACATTGTGGTACATGACTCTTCTTGAATTATGGTTTTCTTAGGGTATATGCCCAGTAGTGGGATTGCTGGGTCATATGATAGTTCTATTTTCAGTTTTTTTGTTTTTTTGTTTTTTAAATTATTTATTTATGGGTGTGTTGGGTCTTCGTTTCTGTGTGAGGGCTTTCTCTAGTTGTGGCAAGTGGGGGCCACTCTTCATCACGGTGCGCGGGCCTCTCACTATCGCAGCCTCTCTTGTTGCGGAGCACAGGCTCCAGACACGCAGGCTCAGTAATTGTGGCTCATGGGCCTAGCTGCTCTGCGGCATGTGGGATCTTCCCAGACCAGGGCTCAAAACCATTTCCCCTGCATTAGCAGGCAGATTCTCAACCACTGCGCCACCAGGGAAGCCCTATTTTTAGTTTTTTAAGGAACCTCCATAGTGACTATATCAATTTACATTCCCACCAACAGTGCAAGAGGGTTCCCTTTTCTCCAAACCCTCTCCAGCATTTATTGTTTGTAGAGTTTTTGATGATGGCCATTCTGACCAGTGTGAGGTGAAACCTCGTTGTAGTTTTGATTTGCATTTTTCTAATGATGAGTGATGTTGAGCATCCTTTCATGTGTTTGTTGGCAATCTGTATATCTCCTTTGGAGAAATGTCTATTTAGATCTTCTGCCCATTTTTGGATTGGGTTGTTTGTTTATTGATATTGAGCTGCTTGTATATTTTGGAGATTAATCCTTTGTCAGTTGCTTCGTTTGCAAATATTTTCTCCCATCCTGAGGGTTGTCTTTTTATCTTGTTTATGGTTTCCTTTGCTGTGCAAAAGCTTTTAAGTTTCATTAGGTTCCATTTGTTTATTTTTGTTTTTATTTCCGTTTCTCTAGGAGGTGGGTCAGAAAGGATCTTGCTGTCGTTTATGTCAAAGAGTGTTCTTCCTATGTTTCCACTAAGAGTTTTATAGTGTCTGGGCTTACATTTAGGTCTTTAATCCAATTTGAGTTTATTTTTTGTATGGTGTTAGTTAGTGTTCTAATTTCATTCTTTTACATGTACCTGTCCAGTTTTCACAGCACCACTTACTGAAGAGGCTGTCTTTTCTCCGCTGTATATTTTTGCCTCCTTTATCAAAGATAAGGTGACCATACGTACGTGGGTTTACTTCTGGGCTTTCTATCCTGTTCCATTGATCTATATTTCTGTTTTTGTGCCAGTACTATACTGTCTTGATTACTGTAGCTTTGTAGTATAGTTTGAAGTCAGGGAGCCTGATTCCTCCAGCTCTGTTTTTCTTTCTCAGGATTGCTTTGGCTATTTGGGGTTTTTTGTGTGTCCATACAAATTGTGAAATTTTTTGCTCGTCTGTGAAAAATGCCATTGGTAGTTTCATAGGGATTGCATTGAATATGTAGATTTCTTTGGGTAGTATAGTCCTTTTCACAATGTTGATTCTTCCAATCCAAGAACATGGTATATCTTTCCATCTGTTGGTATCATCTTTAATTTCTTTCATCAGTGTCTTATAGTTTTCTGCATACAGGTCTTTTGTCTCCCTTGGTAGGTTTATTCCTAGGTATTTTATTCTTTTTGTTGCAATGGTAAATGGGAGTGTTTCCTTAATTTCTCTTTCAGATTTTTCATCATTAGTGTATAGGAGTGCAAGAGATTTCTGTGCATTAATTTTGTATCCCGCTACTTTACCAGATTCATTGATTAGCTCTAGTAGTTTTCTGGTAGCTTCTTTAGGATTCTCTATGTATAGTATCATGTCATCTGCAAACAGTGACAGTTTTACTTCTTTTCTGATTTGGATTCCTTTTATTTCTTTTTCTTCTCTGATTGCTGTGGCTTAAAACTTCCAAAACTGTGTTGAATAATTGTGGTGAGAGTAGGCATCCTTGTCTTGTTCCTGATTTTAGAGGAAATGGTTTCAGTTTTTCACCATTGAGAACAATGTTTGCTGTGGGTTTGTCATATATGGCCTTTATTATGTTGAGGTAGGTTCCCTCTATGCCTACTTTCTGGAGAGTTTTTATCGTACATGGGTGTTGAATTTTGTCAAAAGCTTTATCTGCATCTATTGAGATTATCATGTGTTTTTTTTCCTTCACTTTGTTAATATGGCATATCTCATTGATTGATTTGCATATATTGAGGAATCCTTGCAATCCTGGGATAAAGCCTACTTGATCATGTTGTATGATCCTTTTAATGAGCTGTTGGATTCTGTTTGCTAATATTTTGTTGAGGATTTTTGCATCTATGTTCATCAGTGATATTGGCCTGTAGTTTTTTTGTGTGACATCTTTGTCTGGTTTTGGTATCAGGGTGATGGTGGCCTTGTAGAATGAATTTGGGAGTGTTCTTCTGCTATATTTTGGAAAAGTTTGAGAAGGATATAGGTGTTAGCTCTTCTGTAAATGTTTGATAGAATTTGCCTGTGAAGCCATCCGGTCCTGGGCTTTTGTTTGTTGGAAGATTTTTAATCAGTTTCCATTTCAGTGCTTGTGATTGGTCAGTTAATATTTTCTATTTCTTCCTGGTTCAGTCTCGGAAGGTTGTGTTTTTCTAAGAATTTGTCCATTTCTTCCAGGTTGTCCATTTTATAGGCATATAGTTGCTTGTAGTAATCCCTCATGATTCTTTGTATTTCTCCATTGTCAGTTGTTACTTCTCCTTTTTCATTGCTAATTCTGTTGATTTGAGTTGTCTCCCTTTTTTTCTTGATGAGTCTGGCTAGTGGTTTATCAATTTTGTTTATCCTCTAAAAGAACCAGCTTTTAGTTTTATTGATCTTTGCTATTGTTTCCTTCTTTCTCATTTATTTCTGCTCTGATCTTTATGATTTCTTTCCTTCTGCTAACTTTAGGGTTTTATTGTTCTTCTTTCTCTAATTGCTTTACGTGTAAGGTTAGGTTGTTTGAGATTTTTCTTGTTCCTTGAGGTAGGATTGTATTGCTATAAACTTCCCTCTTAGAACTGCTTTTGCTGCATCCCATAGGTTTTGGGTCGTGTTTTCATTGTCATTTGTTTCTACGTATTTTTTTATTTCCTCTTTGATTTCTCCAGTGATCTCTTGGTTATTTAGTAGTGTATTGTTTAGCCTCCATGTGTTTGTATTTTTTACAGTTTTTCCCCTGTAATTGATATTTAGTCTCGGAGCGTTGTGGTCAGAAAAGATACATGATACGACTTCAATTTTCTTAAATTTACCAAGGCTTGATTTGTAACCCAAGATACAATCTGTCCTGGAGAATGTTCCATGAGCACTTGAGAAGAAAGTGTATTCTGTTGTTTTTGGATGGAATGTCCTATAAATATCAATTAAGTCCATCTTGTTTAATGTGTCATTTAAAGCTTGGGTTTCCTTATTTATTTTCAGTTTCAATGATCTGTCCATTGGTGAAAGTGGGGTGTTAAAATCCCCTACTATGATTGTGTTACTGTCGATTTCCCCTTTTATGGCTGTTACTATTTGCATTATGTATTGAGGTGCTCCTATGTTGGGTGCATAAATATTTATAATTGTTATATCTTCTTCTTGGATTGACCCCTTGATCATTATGTAGTGTCCTTCTTTGTCTCTTGTAATAGTCTTTATTTTCACGTCTATTTTGTCTGATATGAGAATTGCTACTCCAGCTTTCTTTTGATTTCCATTGCATGGAATCTTTTTCCATCCCCTCACTTTCAGTCTGTATGTGTCCCTAGGTCTGTAGTGGGTCTCTTGTAGACAGCATATATACAGGTCTTATTTTTGTATCCATTCAGCCAGTCTATGTCTTTTGGTTGGAGCATTTAACCCATTTACATTTAAGGTAATTATTGATATGTATGTTCCTATTACCGTTTTCTTAATTGTTTTGGGTTTTTGTAGGTCTTTTCCTTCTCTTGTGTTTCCTGCCTAGAGAAGTTCCTTTAGCGTTTGTTGTAAAGCTAGCTTGGTGTTGCTGAATTCTCTTAACTTTTGCTTGTCTGTAAAGGTTTTTATTTCTCTATCATGTCTGAATGAGATCCTTGCTGGGCAGAGTAATCTTGGTTGTAGGTTTTTCCCTTTCATCACTTTAAATTATGTCCTGCCATTACCTTCTGGCTTGCAGAGTTTCTGCTGAAAGATCAGCTGTTAAGCTTATGGGGATTCCCTTGTATGTTATTTGTCGCTTTTCTCTTGCTGCTTTTAATATTCTTTCTTTATATTTAATTTTTGATAGTTTGATTAATATGTGTCTTGTTTTGTTTCTCCTTGGATTTATCCTGTATGGGACTCTCTATGCTTCCTGGATTTGATTGACTGTTTCCTTTCCCATGTTAGGCAAGTTTTCAACTATAATCTCTTCAAATATTTTCTCAGACCCTTTCTTTTTCTTTTCTTCTTCTGGGATCCCTATAATTGGAATGATGGTGCGTTTCATGTTGTCCCAGAGGCCTCTGAGACTGTCCTCAATTCTTTTCATTCTTTTTTCTTTATCCTGCTCTGTGGTAGTTATTTCCACTATTTTATCTTCCAGGTCACTTATCCATTCTTCTGCCTCAGTTATTCTGCTATTGATCCCTTCTAGAGAATTTTTATTTTAATTTATTGTGTTGTTCATCATTGTTTGTTTGCTCTTTAGTTCTTCTAGGTCCTTGTTAAACGTTTCGTGTATTTTCTCCATTCTATTTCCAAGATTTTGGATCATGTTTACTATCATTATTCTGAATTCTTTTTCAGGTAGACTGCCTATTTCCTCTTCATTTGTTTGTTCTGGTGGGTTTTTACCTTGCTCCTTCATCTGCTGTAACCCGATTTTAAATGACTCTCTTTGCCTGGAGGCCGTGGGGATTTTTACCCCCTCTTCATATTTAAAGTCTAATGGTTTTGCTAGGATATGTCTTGAAACTGACCAATCTGGATCCAAGTCTACTCAGACTTTCTTTTATTTCTGGAAACAGTTCTTGGATTATAGGTTTAAATATTTGTCCTGTTCCATTATTTTGTTTTTCTTCTTCAGGGACTACAATTATTCACATATTGGCTCTTCTCTGAGTGTCCTCTATGTCCATCGCTCTCTCTCTCATCCTTTTTGCTTACTATTTTTATTTTCACTCTTGGCCTTTCATGCTTTTCTTCAACGTTTTTAAATAAATCTTCAGTTGAACCTATTCTCCCTTGAGTAATTTCACCTTCAAGATGACTTTGTCTTTATTCCTCAGATTCTTTCCTGAGTTCATTTAACTCTTATTTTCTACCTTCCTGTTTCATTTTTGGTTATTTCTGTTGTGAGTTTTCTGATTTCTCATTTGAGGTTTTTTTCCTTATCATATACAGAAATTTTGTTTAAAGGTATTTATTCCTTTTGGAATGTGTGTTAGTTTTATTTTGCTTAATGTTTCATTTATTGGGGGATAATTTTCATCAGCTGAAATATTTTTATCCTCATTTTAATTTTATAGTTTTGCATAAATACTGTCTATTCTCTGTTCACTTTGTGCTTTTAAATTTTTTAAAAATAATTTTAAACTTACAAATACATTTTCAGTCTTTCCTTTTCCTCTGTAAGCTCCATAATTTACAAGAATACAGACTTATTTGGTAGAATGTCCCTTAATTTAAAGGCTGCCTGATGCTTCCTCATAATTAGATTCAGGTTGTGCTTTTTGTTTTTTGCAAAAAATGCCGTAAAAGTGATGCTGTGTTCTCAGTGGATCCTATCAGAAGGCACATGATGTTGATTTATTCCATTACTAGTGACGTTAATTATGTTTGGATTAGGTGGTATCTGCCAGGTTCCTTCACTGTAAAGTTACTGTTTTCCTCTTTGTAACTCGTATTTTATGGAAAGATACTTTTGAGACTATATGCTTTTGCTCACAAACTTTGACCTGCTAGTTTTAGCATCCACTGACAATGATTCCCTAGATCAGTTATTACTAGTGACTAAACAGTGATTTTCTAATGTCATCATTCTTTCTACATTTCATAGTTGGCATTCTACCCTAAGGAAGAGCTTTGCCTGTTCCCTCATTGATTTATTCATATCAATACATACTGAATAAATAGTATGTGTAATATATACTCCTAATTCTTGGGAGATATAGGTGGAAAGTATTTAGGTGGAAAGGTCATGATGTCTACAGCTTACCCTCAAATGTTTCAGCAAAATAATAGCAATCATACATACACACACTCAAGGGTGTTAAAGCAAATGTGAAAAAATGTTATACTGTTCACCTAGATTGAATATTTAAGGAATATCACTGTACTATTTTGCAACTTTTTTGCAGATCTGAATTTTTTCAAAATATAAGGTCCAAATATATATATAGCAATTTTAATCAAGACACTGCCAAAACCTTCACAAATATTTGAAAAAAAGTCAGCCTATAGATTTAATTTACTGCATTTGAGTGTATTCAAAGTTTATTACCATTGTCTATAGATATTTAACAATAGCATCTGTGCAACAGTCCTCTGAGGCAGAGGGAGAACATGACACAGAAATCTTATACACTAAGAGAACAGTACCGTGTTCGACACGTTTGTTTCTTGATTCAGTAAACCAAGCTTGACAGAGCAGCCAACTCAAGATAAATGATTCCAGTCTTAGGACATAAGTGAACTTACCACTTAAGGGAACATTACAAATAATACTAAAATGTTATGCAGACTTAACAGAAGTTCAGGATTTCCCCTATATGCTGACAGGTTCATCATATAGAAACCTGTACATTACAGCACTCTGAGGTTTTAGCAAAGCAAACATTACAGACACATTTGCTATACAGTGCAGTTTTATTGTGTAAGACATGAATAATAGTGCACTTAAATCCAAGAGTCATATTCAAATATATCAAGAGTCACAATTCAAATACATGGCTACTGAAGAAATACATACTTTTTTTAAAATTTATTTTTTAAAATAACTAAGTTGTGCAAGTACAACACTTTCAGTGTAGATGATAATAGATCTATAAGGATCCTAAAAAGCAGAATTCAGGGTGTATTTGTGTAGAATAGTCCACCTCTCCAAAAATACATGCATTTGAAAAAGTGAAGCAAATGTCTTGGGCAGACAGACACAGGCAGTGTTGCACAACTTGTTTTTATTACAAATCACAAATATATTTAATCTGTATACTCACAGATAAACAGAATGGCCCTAGAAGACAGTAAGCTCTCATCGTGAAGTATCTTTCACGACAATGCAGTGTCTGCAGTGAGCCCTGTTATTTTTCATTAATTAAGCAGAAACTACAGTTCTGCACTGTAGTTCAAAAATAGGACATTAGTTTATTTTAAAGGGAATTTAGATTAGAAGTTCAGACTTTCTAAAACCTAGCCCTAAAGTTTCAGAAGGTCTCTTCTGGGCTTTTGGTTTAAAGGAAGAAAATGCTGTGGACACTAGATTATAAGGACTGAGTGAAGGCAGAAGTCGTTTTATTCAAGAAAACAAAAATTAGCATTTCATACCATCTGAGAATAAATATTAATGTAGAAACCAGTCTTTTACTGTTTTTTGTTAAGATGGTGAATTACACAAAAATACTACCTATAATAACTTATTGTACCAGCTCTGGAGAGGGAAGATCTGAGCCATGTTAAAGAATAAGAAATAATTAATCTGTGTTGTCCTGAGGTATAGGATAAACCTGTATCAGAGGTACTGAATGAACGACTTCATTCTCTCGTAAATTTCAAAGCTTCCAGAACCAGGGGACTAACTGTTCTAAATACTGCCCATTTTTTGTCCAGGAAATACCTCTCTGATAAAGAGTGCTCCTAATAGGCTCATGTCATTTTAATTCATTAAATCTGGATATGGGTAAATACCAAAACTGTGTCTCAGGTTAAGGTCTGATAGTAAGTGAACCGGATGACTTAGTTAAGACTGACAATTAAAACAGCTAATCTTGAAACCAGATAACTTTAAGAGTTACATCTTTAAGCAGATTATTTTTAAATGCAGCAAAATGTTCCTATTTTTCACTTCAAGAGACAATTACTGGTCAAATATTTTCCATGATATTGACTTTTTTATTTAACATAAATACTGACTGAATCAAAGAATAAAATCTCACTAAATTTTCATCCTTTAAAATGAAAAGCAGTGACATCACCTCTACAAAATCAGGCTTTAGAATTCAAAGAAAAGTTTTAAAATTCTCCATACGGATCTTAAATGACTATCTATTGTCTTCCAAAGTTTTTCCAAAAATCACTTTAAAAACTTGCTTCAAAGGCCTAATTTTTCTTAGAAATAAATTTATAGGTGTCTTAAACCTATAAGGTTTTATAATGTCTGCTTGTTTTCTTCCCATTTAATAAAATCAAAATGGAAAATTTCAAACAGCTACTGAAAAGTCTTAGACCACCCAAAAAGTTTCAGCATTTCTATATAACCAACAAACTATGTTCTTCTGATTTTTAAAAAATTATTAATTTAAATCTAAGGATCCCTGTACTGTAGCAATATTTTTAAAATATTCTTTGTGGAGCTTACTTTTTTAAAAATTATTTATTTATTTATTTATTTTATTTATGGCTGTGTTGGGTCTTCGTTTCTGTGCGAGGGCTTTCTCTAGTTGCGGCAAGTGGGGGCCACTCTTCATCGCGGTGTGCAGGCCTCTCACTATCGCAGCCTCTCTTGTTGCAGAGCACAGGCTCCAGACGCGCAGGCTCAGCAATTGTGGCTCACGGGCCCAGTCGCTCTGCGGCATGTGGAATCTTCCCAGACCAGGGCTCGAACCCGTGTCCCCTGCATTGGCAGGCAGATTCTCAACCACTGTGCCACCAGGGAAGCCCCGGGGCTTACTTTTTTCATTCCAAAAATGTAAACCAGCCTTCACAATAATGTACACGAACTTGATTATATCTCACTTTATTATTGGCTTGTAATGGGGCAATCTGCATGCTCACTAATTCGGCCATCATTCTCTTCATTAAAGTTTTTAAAGCCATATTTATCAAAGACAATTCTCCAAACTTAACCTTTAATAAGTAGCTTCTCATAAGTATATCCACTGTAATTATTCTTTTTATCCAAGGGATGAGTAACTTTAATAGTATTACTAAAAACCCTCTGCAAATTATATTGAGAAAGCACTTGTCTTTGACAGAGTTCTCAGGTTTGGGGAAACCTTAGTATTTGCCTTATTAGATGACCCCTTTGAAAGTGCATTGATACCAAAGTTTGTTTTTACACCCTGTAAACAGAACTGAGGTTTGGACAATCCCTAATTATAAATTAACACTAAAACACAAACTTGTCCAAACAGCTTATGAATGCTGTCTCAATAAGAGAAAGAAAAATTGAAACACTATGTATGCTATTATTGTACTCTGGCTCACATGTAAAATGTTCATCAGGAAGACAGGTATAAGTTGATGGCATACAATTTCTCCATGACCAAGCCTAATAAAAAATCCCTCCAAAGTTTCCACCCACAGAATCCTTATGGCCAATTAATATTACCAGTGAGAGTCACTTCTAAAGAATCACTTAAAAAAAAAATCTCTATATGGTTTTCCTTATGGGTCCATTAACTGAGGAGAAAAAGGCTCCTTCTTCAATTTGGAGGATCCATAAAATGCTAGGGTGTTTCCTCTTTTAAAAAATTAATAGACATTTCACACAACACACAGATATCTACAGCAAGAAAGTACATCTTCTTTGCTCCTTGCCTTATTAGCCTTTAGGTGAGGCCTTTAATGCCCCAAGATTCATAACTATAGCCAAGAAAACAGGTCATGAATAAAACTGGGCTTGGCTTAGAGGAGAAAGCAGACAAATTTACCAAAAGAGAGCTCCAGCTGTGGATTGCTGTCTAGCCTTTTGCTACAAGTCTGAGGAAACAGAAAAAAAAAAGCTTGGGCAACTGGAGATAGAAAGTATTTGCCACTTTCTAAGGCTTCTGAACGTGGCCGTTAGATTTTGCTACAGTCGATTTTGAAGAATTACAATTTTAACTCAATACATAGCCCTAAAGCAGGGTTCAGTTTTGTTGTGTTTTACAATAAAATGGTTATATATAGATGGGATGGAAACGGTATTGATTGCCCTTCAACTATCCTTTTAAAGGAAAACTAGAATTGACAGTATCTGTTAAAACGACCTGTGCCACAAAACAAAAATGTACAAGGAAAGCACCAAACCACAAACTTTTAGAATTGCAGGCATAAACCAGCATAGCATATAAATATAGTCATCATTGTTTCTGTAACATTGAAACATTTCAAATTGGCTTCTGAAGTTTAAAACATAGCTGTATCATGTTCATAAACTTTCACCTCCACTTAAATTATTATTTGCCTAACAAACATATAATGGACAAATCAGCAGAGTCAAGATAAATTTTCAAAAGGCTCAAGACAATAAGAAAATTTTAACCTTAGTAAACTCTTAGAATATTTAAAAATAAAACACAATAAAACACACATATCCGTACATAAACCAGTGCAATAAGAACTTCAGACAAGGGCAGTGCATCTCTGGTTAAGGAAACCATATTTGTAGCTTAATCATAACAAATTAACGTGTATTCTAAATGACAGTTTAAGGTTACATCCAGCATTTGACACACATTTAACATGTGTCAAAACCCTGAAAAACCAATTCAACACTAATGATACCTTATCAGTAACAAATTCCTACTTTATTTCTATATTGTACATATTTTAGTGTCTACTGTTACAATAAATTTACTTCTTCTTAATGTAAATATCAGGACTATAGCTGTTGCCCTTGTAAAAATAATTGACCTTGAATAAATATTCAGCTTTTGCTTTCTTGACAAATCAGAATGAGGATGAATTCAGCTCTGTCAGTCCAAAAATATTTTAAAGAGAATGGCTTCTTTATGTGGCAAAGATATTGGAAATGGCATGTTAAACACAAAATTCTTGGTTTACCATTTCAGGTTTGAAAAATATTTCTATATTCGGAGTGCTTCCAAGTCTAAGCCTTTTTTTTAAACTAACAGATATTCCCTAAGAGATTAATCATATCCTTGACTGGTCTGGAGCACTGTTTGGAAAGTGGATGCAGAGAAAAGCTTAGGGTGAAATGGCGTATAACACAAATGGCATTAAATAGGTCACTTGTTTCGTGTAAAATAAAATGACTAGCACCTCCTTCCTGCTCCCAAAGTGAAGAGGCCTAACAGGCCACATGAAATGTGAATAATTATAGTAAGTTCCATTCATAAAGTTTTGAAGAGTCCATTATATTAGAAGGTTCTCACACCTAAAGCCTTAAGTTTAAGGATACTGTGTGAAAGTGAACTGAAGGGCAAGGGAGAGAGAGATGGGATACCAGTCCGGACAGTCCTCCAAGGGCTGCAGGGGATCTGGAATTCAGGGGCTCTCCTGCATCCCATCCTCAGTCTCCAGTTCTGCCAACTGCCGCCTAAGGATATTTACTTTTGCTTGTAATTCCTTGTTATATTCAATGATGTTAACCATTTCTTCATATGCTTCATCCAAATACTTGGAGGATCTGTTCCAACGTAGAAAAATACCTATTGAATGCACGAAAGAAAAACAGAAGGGTAAAGATACACACAATAGATTAGCATTATAATCCCATGCATTATAATCCTTCTCATTTTTTCACAATTCACATCTGTGTTTTATTATACTCTAAAATATACAGCAATCTTGAGGTAGTGAAAGAGTACAATTGAATACAGTATTCAAGAAGTCACTATGAGGGAACCCCCATAAGGTTAACAGCTGATTTCTCAGCAGAAACTACAAGCCAGAAGGGAGTGGCATGATATATTTAAAGTGATGAAAGGGAAGAACCTACAACCAAGATTACTCTATCCAGCAAGGATCTCATTCAGATTCAATGGAGAAATCAAAAGCTTTATAGACAAAAGCTAAGAGAATTCAGCACCAAACCACCTCTACAACAAATGCTAAAGGAACTTCTCTAAGAGGGAAACACAGGAGAAGAAAAGGACCTACAAAAACAAACCCATAACAATTAAGAAAATGGTAATAGGAACATACATATCGATAATTATCGATAATTACCCTAAACGTGAATGGATTAAATGCTCCAACCAAAAGACACAGGCTTGCTGAATGGATACAAGAACAAGACCCATATATATGCTGTCTACAAGAGACCCACTTCAGACCTAGGGACACATACAGACTGAAAGTGAGGGGATGGAAAAAGATATTCCATGCAAATGGAAATCAAAAGAAAGCTGGAGTAGCAAAACTCATATCAGACAAAACAGACTTTAAAATAAAGGATATTACAAGAGACAAGGAAGGACACTACATAACAATCAAGGGATCTATCCAAAAGGAAGATATAACAATTATAAATCTATATGCACCCAACATAGGAGCACCTCAATACATAAGGCAACTGCTAACAGCTATAAAAGAGGAAATTGACAGTAACACAATAATAGTGGGGGACTTTAACACCTCACTTACACCAATGGACAGATCATCCAAACAGAAAATTAATAAGGAAACACAAGCTTTAAATGACACAATAAACCAGACAGATTTAATGGATATTTATAGGACATTCCATCCAAAAACAGATTACACTTTCTTCTCAAGTGCGCAAAGAACATTCTCCAGGATAGATCACATCTTGGGTCATAAATCAAGCCTAAGTAAATTTAAGAAAACTGAAATCATATCAAGCATCTTTTCTGACCACAATGCTATGAGATTAGAAATCAATTACAGGGAAAAAAACATAAAAAACACGAACACATGGAGGCTAAACAATACGTTACTAAATAGCCAAGAGATCACTGAAGAAATCAAAACATACCTAGAGACAAATTACAACGAAAAAACGCCAATCCAAAACCTCTGTGAGGCAGCAAAAGCAGTTCTAAGAGGGAAGTTTATAGCAATACAAGCCTACCTCAAAAAACAAGAAAAATCTCAAATAAACAATCTAACCTTACACCTAAAGGAACTAGAAAAAGAACAAACAAAACCCAAAGTTAGCAGAAGGAAAGGAATCATAAAGATCAGAGCAGAAATAAATGAAATAGAAACAAAGAAAACAATAGCAAAGATCAATAAAACTAAAAGCTAGTTCTTTGAGAAGATACACAAAATTGATAAACCATTAGCCAGACTCATCAAGAAAAAGAGGGAGAGGACAAATCAATAAAATTAGAAATGAAAAAGGAGAAGTTACAACAGACACAGCAGAAATACAAAGCATCCTAAGAGACTACTACAAGCAATTCTATGCCAGTAAAATGGACAACCTGGAAGAAATGGACAAATTCTTAGAAAGGTATAACCTTCCAAGACTGAACCAGGAAGAAATAGAAAATATGAACAGACCAATCACAAGTAATGAAATTGAAACTGTGATTAAAAATCTTCCAACAAACAAAAGTCCAGGACCAGATGGCTTCACAGGTGAATTCTATCAAACATTTAGAGAAGAGCTAACACCCATCCTTCTCAAACTCTTCCAAAAAATTGCAGAGGAAGGAACACTCCCAAACTCATTCTATGAGGCCACCATCACCCTGATACCAAAAACAGACAAAGATACTACAAAAAAAGAAAATTACAGACCAACATCACTGATGAATGTAGATGCGAAAATCCTCAACAAAATACTAGCAAACAGAATCCAGCAACACATTAAAAGGATCATACACCACGATCAAGTGGAATTTATCCCAGGGATGCAAGGATTCTTCAATATACGCAAATCAATCAATGTGATACACCATATTAACAAATTGAAGAATAAACACCATATGATCATCTCAGTAGATGCAGGAAAAGCTTTTGACAAAATTCAACACCCATTTATGATAAAAACTCTCCAGAAAGTGGGCATAGAGGGAACCTACCTCAACATAATAAAGGCCATATATGACAAACCCACAGCAAACATCATTCTCAATGGTGAAAAACTGAAACCATTTCCTCTAAGATCAGGAACGAGACAAGGATGTCCCCTCTCACCACTATTATTCAACTTAGTTTTGGAAGTCCTAGCCACGGCAATCAGAGAAGAAAAAGAAATAAAAGGAATACAAACTGGAAAAGAAGAAGTGAAACTGTCACTGTTGGCAGATGACATGATACTATACATAGAGAATCCTAAAGATGCTACCAGAAAACTACTAGAGCTAATCAATGAATGTGGTAAAATTGCAGGATACAAAATTAATGCACAGAAATCTCTTGCATTCCTATACACTAATGATGAAAAATCTGAAAGAGAAATTAAGGAAACACTCCCAAGGAAACACTCCCATTTACCACTGCAACAAAAAGAATAAAATACCTAATAAACCTACCAAGGGAGACAAAAGACCTGTATGCTGAAAACTATAAGACACTGATGAAAGAAATTAAAGATGATACCAACAGATGGAGAGATATACCATGTTCTTGGATTGGAAGAATCAATATTGTGAAAATGACTCTACTACCCAAAGCAATCTACAGATTCAATGCAATCCCTATCAAATTACCAGTGGCATTTTTTACAGAACTAGAACAAAAAATCTTAAAATCTGTATGGAGACACAGAAGACCCTGAATAGCCAAAGCAGTCTTGAGGGAAAAAAATGGAGCTGGAGGAATCAGACTCCCTGACTTCAGACTATACTCCAAAGCTACAGTAATCAAGACAATATGGTACTGGCACAAAAACAGAAATATAGATAAATGAAACAGGATAGAAAGCCCAGAGATAAACCCACGCACCTATGGTCAACTAATCTATGACAAAGGAGGCAAGGATATACAATGGAGAAAAGACAGTCTCTTCAATACGTGGTGCTGGGAAAACTGGACAGCTACATGTAAAAGAATGAAATTAGAACACTCCCTAACACCATACACAAAAATAAACTCAAAATGGATTAGAGACCTAAATGTAAGACTGGACACTATAAAACTCTTAGAGGAAAACACAGGAAGAACACTTTCTGACATAAATCACAGCAAGACCTTTTTTGATCCACCTCCTAGAGTAATGGAAATAAAAATAAAAATAAAAATAAACAAATGGGACTAATGAAACTTCAAAGCTTTTGCACAGCAAAGGAAACTACAAACAAAACGAAAAGACAACCCTCTGAATGGGAGAAAATATTTGCAAACAAATCAATGGACATAGGATTAATCTCCAAAATATACAAACAGCTCATGCAGCTCAATATTAAAAAAACAAACAACCCACTCAAAAAATGGGCAGAAGACCTAAATAGACATTTCTCTAAAGAAGATGTACAGATAGCCAAGAAGCACATGAAAGGCTGCTCAACATCACTAATTATTAGAGAAATGCAAATCAAAACTACAATGAGATATCACCTCACAGCGGTCAGAATGGGTATCATCAGAAAATCTACAAACAACAAATGCTGGAGAGGGTGTGGAGAAAAGGGAACCCTCTTGCACTGTTGGTGGGAATGTAAATTGATACAGCCACTATGGAGAACAGTATGGAGGTTCCTTATAAAACTAAAAATAGAATTACCATATGACCCAGCAATCCCACTACTGGGCATATACCCTGAGAAAACCATAATTCAAAAAGACACATGCACCCCAATGTTCATTGCAACACTATTTACAATAGCCAGGTCATGGAAGCAACCTAAATGCCCATCAACAGATGAACGGATAAAGAAGATGTGGTACATATATACAATGGAATGTTACTCAGCCATAAAAAGGAACGAAACTGGGTCATTTGTAACGACGTGGATGGATCTAGAGACTGTCATACAGAGTGAAGTAAGTCAGAAAGAAAAAACAAATATCATATATTAACGCATATATGTGGAACCTAGAAAAATGGTACAGATGAACCAGTTTGCAGGGCAGAAATAGAGACACAGATGTAGAGAACAAACGTATGGACACCAAGCGGGGAAAGCGGCCTGGGGGTGGGGGTGGTGGTGGGATGAACTGGGAGATTGGGATTGACATGTATACACTAATATGTATAAAATGGATAACTAATAAGAACCTGCTGTATAAAAAAATAAAATTCAAAAATTCAAAAAAAAAGTCACTATGTACATGCTCATTAATTCTTCAAAAACCCCTCAAAATTATGAAATAGATCAAAATCCCATTCTCTGATATATTCAGGAATACAAACTGATCATTTACAATGCGATAAACTTTATAGTTTCACAATACAAATCTTTCTTTCTTTCTTTAAACAATTACAGAACTTTATCCAGACCTGTAAGACCTACATGTGTGAAATCACTTTCACTGGAAAAGTGGCAGTTACAGCAAAAGCAGAACTACACAAACTGTTATTTAAAAGCCTAAACTTCAGCACTCTCTCTCCCTCTGTGTTACTTACGAGACAGTCTTCCAATTCTGTAGGCAACTGCTTCTTTCCCCAAATAACAATAATTATCCTTTTATTATGGAGTAAAAGACATTTTCTCCTCTACACAGATGTACATTAACATATCAGCCCAGATGTACATTAACATATCAGCCCAAAGTAACGGCTTAAAGATACTCAAGTCAGGAGGCACAAACACCTTCCAGGCTGCAACAAGTCAGCAGCTGGCAAGTTCACAAAGGTTTTATGATTAGAATACTTTGTATTAGAATACTTTCCATAAACCAAACTGCCATGCACCCTAGAGAGTCCTTCTGTAATGTTTCCAAATAAACAGCAGAGAGACATTTTAAGGCCAGAGTAGTGTCATTATACAATCCATATACTTACCAGGAGAATATTATACCTAACATAGGATTTCTTCCAGTTCTAAGTTGAGGAGGTACTAAACATACAGAGAAACCCCTTTCTTAATGGAGTAGCAGGAACTCATTCATATAACAAAAAAATTTTCTTCTATCAATCACAATCCCTAAACTGTCAATAAGTTTTGGTAAAAACAAGTTAAATTGTCCTTTAGGCCATCGGACTCCCAATTTTGGCTTTCCTCCCAACTAACTAGATTCTCGTTTCAGTTATTAAACATGACAGTAGCTTTTAGGTAAATTGTCCCATAAGTCTTAAACAAGTAGTACAGCTGTAATCTCTCATTTAAGAGATCACCTGTCCTGCATATGTGACTATCTAAACACTCAATAAGCAAGGAGAAGTTCTGAGCAGCCCCAAATCCCCAAAGCACTAAAGCTCAGACTCAGAGACCCTGGAGACTGAGGCCACTTTCCCACAATTCTAACTAGGGGACACCTCGACTGATAAGATTAGAAGCATAAACTGAGGGGGAGGAAGCAGCTAATGACAGATATGCCAAGTGGAACAAGCCGTGAGAACTGACAGCCGGAGAAGTGACAGAAACAGGCTCGGTCTCAAAACAAGGAAGCAAAGCAACCTGAGACCCTTTTACACACAATGGGCAGTTTCCACACAAGAATTGCCCTTGAGAGCATAACGTATTAGAACACAGTATACTAACTGACATTTATAGTACTTCAGTTTACCAAACAGCTATCATTCCTGTGTGTATGCCTTATATTGTTTAATATAAAGATGAATAAAAATGTACTTACTACCTTCAAATTGGTTAAAAAGAAATTAAATGGTATTTTATAGTCTTTTGTTTAATGAACGGATAATATGTTTTAGATAGGTTTTGGTTATTTTTTAAAAAACAAGCTTTAGTATTTAAGGAGATAAGCTTCAGGAATCTGAAAAATTAATGCAGGTAAAACACGTTCTGGAGAACAGACATGAAAATTAAGCCTGGATTACTGTTCCACACAAACAGGACATCTGTCTTACTGCATTGATGGACGGCATTTATGTACGTTTCATGGAATCTGACTAGAATGACTAGCTCGTTACCCCTTCAACAGCCTTCAACAGAAGAATCTACCTAAGGACTACTTAATAAAGCAAACAGAAACCATCTCCTAGGAGCTTCCAGTTTATTCCTGTCCCAACCACCTATCACTTTTCTACACAAAAAGTAATATACTTTTCCTCACACCCATTAGGATGGCCTATCAAAGGGGGGAAAAAGCAGAAAATAACAAGCATTGATGAAGATGTGGAGAAACTGGAACCCGTGTTCGTTGCTGGTGGGGTTGTAAAATGATGCAGCCGTTACGGAAAACAGAATTACTGTTCCTCAAAATACTGAATGTAGAATTACCATATGATCCAGCAATTCCACTTCTGGGTACATACGCCAAAGAATGGAAAGCAGGGCCTCAAAGAGATGTTTGCACGCCCATGTGCCAAAACGTGGAGGCAACCCAAGTGCCCACTGATGGATGGATAAATAAAACGTCACGCACACACACACAATGGAAAATTACTCAGCCTTAAAGAGGAAGGAGATCCTGTCCCATGCTACCACATGGATGAGCCTTGAGCACATTAATTATGCTATGTGAAATAAGCCAGTCACAAAAGGACAAATACTGTATGGTTCCACTTATATGAGGTACCTGGAGTAGTCAAATCCAGAGACAGAAAGCAGAATGGTGGTTGCCTGGAGCTGGAGAGGGGCCCTGAGAAGTTGTTTATGGGTACAGAGATTTAGCTTTACAAGATGAAAAGTTCTGGAGACCTGTTTCACAGCAACATGATATACTTAACCATACTGAACTGCACACTCAAAGATGGTTAAGTTGGTAAATTTTGTGTTTTTGTCACAATAAAAAAAAAGTAATGTACCTTCTTATCTTAAGAAAATATCTGATATAAACAGCAGTATCCATGTACTCATGTACCCACAGGCAGTCAAGAGAACATCCTAGACTCTACTAATAAAAGGTTTGCAAAGGATGCATGGCTTACCCTCCCACAGCTGAAGACTCTGTGGAGCAACCGAAGGCCAGATGACAAGATTGTTGGCTTCAAAGAGAGGGTTGGTGAACTTACTCAGTTCACTGGGCCGGTTCACCCAGGACCATAGAGACATCGTTTTCTGCTGTAGCTTCAACTTACATCTGATCAAGAAAGAAAATTGCCATTAAAGCAATTAATTTATGACAACCACTATTAAATGCTCCTTCTAATAGGACAATTTCTTTTCTCTGTATGTTAGAAAGCAGAACACAAGACTTGTAGCAGAGGAACAAAATGTTGTAAAATTAAAATATTTGTCAGCATTTTTACCTGTCAACAACATCAAAACAAAGACTGTTTTGCAGGCTTCCAAAGCTGGCAACAAAGAGTTAATCCACCAAGAAGATATAATAATTATAAATATATATGTATGTTGCACCCGAGCCACACAACATATGAAGCAAAAACTGACGTAATGGAACAGAGAAACAGACAATTCTCTAATATAGTTGAGGATTTCACTATCCCAATAACTAGACAGAAGATAAATAAGGAAATGCAGGACTTAAACAAAATGTAAGACAAATATAGAAAACTCTACCCAACAGCAGAACACACATTCTTCTCAAGTGGACATGAAGCATTCTCCAGGCCAGACCATGTGGTAGGCCACAAAACAAAGCTCAATAAATTTTAAAAGACTGAGATCATCCAAAGCATCTTCTTCAACCACAAGGGAATGAAGTTAGAAATTGATAACAGAAGAAAAACTGGAAAATTCATAAATATGTGGAATTATATAACACACTTTCAAACAACCAATGGTTTAAAGAAGACATCACAAGAGAAGTTAGAAAATACTTACAGATGACTGAAAACAAAAACACAACATGCTAACACAACTCCTGTGAAAGTAATGCTCAGAGGGAAATTTATAGCAAGAACCTATGTTAAAAAAGAAAGATCTCAAATCAATAATCTAACTTTACACCTTAAGGAACTAGACAAAGGAGAGCAAACTAAGCCAATGCTTGCAGAAGGAAGGAAAAAATAAGATTACAGAGGAGACAGGCAAAAAAACTTTTTTAAAGAATAACATCAATGAGACCAAAAGTTGGTTCTCTGAAAAGATCAACAAAATTGTTCCTCTGGATAGAATGACAAAGAAAAAGGAAGATGCAAATAACTAAAATCAAAAATGAAAATGGGACATTACTACTGATCTTACAGAAATAAAAAAGATTTTAAGAAAATACTATTAACAACTGCACACCAACAAATTAGATAATCTGGATGAAATGGACAAATTCCTATAAACACAAAAATTACCTAAACTGACTGAAGAAATAAAAAATCTCAACAGACCTATAACAAATAAGGAAATTGACTCAGTAACAAATACTCTCTCCACAAAGAAAAGTCTAGGACCAGATGGTTTCACTGGTAAATTCTATCAAATATAAAAGAAAAATGAACACCAATCCTTCTCAAACTCCCCAACAAATAGAAAAGGAAGGAATATTTCCTAACTCATTTTATGAAGCTATTATCGCCCTGATGCCAATGATACAAGAAAACTGTAATAGGCCAATGTCCCTTACTAATATAGATGCAAAAATTCTCAGCAAACTACTAGCAAACCAAATACAACAGCATATTAAAAGGATTATATACCATGACCAAGCGAGATTTATCCTAAGTATATGAGAATGGTTCAACATAAGAAAATCAATTTATGTAATACACCACATTAACAGAACAAAGGGAGAAAAACCACATGATCATTGCAATTAATGCAGAAAAAGCAGATGACAAAACCGAACATCTTTTCATGATAAAAACACTCAATAAGGGGCTTCCCTGGTGGCGCACTGGTTGAGAATCTGCCTGCCAATGCAGGGGACACGGGTTCGAGCCCTGGTCTGGGAAGACCCCACATGCCGCGGAGCAACTAGGCCCGTGAGCCACAATTACTGAGCCTGCGCGTCTGGAGCCTGTGCTCCGCAACAAGAGAGGCCGTGATAGTGAGAGGCCCGTGCACCGCGATGAAGAGTGGCCCCCACTTGCCACAACTAGAGAAAGCCCTCGCACAGAAACGAAGACCCAACACAGCCATAAATAAAATAAATAAAAAATTTAAAAAAAGAAAAAAGAAAATGCTCCCTATTTCAAAAAAAAAAAAAAACACTCAATAAATTAGGAATAGAAGGGAACTTCCTCAACATGGTAAAGGGTACTTATGAAAAAAAACACAGCTAACATCATACTCAACATCACACTCATGTGAAAGACTGAAAGCTTTCTCCCTAAGATCAGGAATAAAACAAGAGCGCCTGCTTTCACCACTGCCATTCAACACTGTACTGGAAATTCATTAGACATGAAAAAGAAAGAAAACACATCCAAAGTAGAAAAGAAGAAGTACAATGATCTCTACTTGGAAATAACATGATCCTATGCATAGAAAATCCCAAAGAATCCACACACACACACGAACTACTAGAGCTAATGCATAAATTTGGCAAAACTTCAGGGTACAAGATAGACACACAAAAACAGTCACGTTTCTATATGCCAGCAGTGAATACTCCAAAAAAAAAAACAAACAATTCCATTTACAACAGCATTCAAAATATTAACATACCAAGAATAAATTTAACCAAAGAGGTAAAATATTTGTGTACTGAAAACTATAAAATATTGCTGAAAGGAATTAAAGACCTAAATAAATGGAAAGACATCCCATGTTCATAGACTGGAAGACAACATTGTTAAGGCAGTAATAACTACCCAAAGTGATTCACAGATTCCAATGCAATCTCTATCAAAATTTTCTTACAACTCAATAAAAAGACAAATAACCCAATGAAAAAATTGGCAAAAAATATCCAAATAGATATTTTTCCAAAGAAGTGATACACAAATGCCCAACAAACACATGCAAAGCTGATCAACACCACTGGTCCATTAAGGAAATGCAAATCACTATAATGAGATTTACACCACTTTACACCCACTAGGATGACTAAATCAAAAGGGCAAAAAAAAAAAAAAAAAAAAAAGGGCAGACAATAAAAAAATGGTGGAGATGTGGAGAAACTGGAGCCCTCATACATTGCTGGTGGGAATGTAAAATGGTGCTGCCACTTTCTTTCACAGCTCCTCAAAATGTCAGTTACCATATGACCCACAATTCCACTCCTAGGTTTATATCTAAGATAAATGGATATATGTCCACACAAAAACTTGTATACAAATGTTTAATGCAGCATTATTTATGGTAGCCAAATGATGGAAACAACCCATTCTACGACATGGATGAACCTTGGAAATAGTGAAAGAAGCCAATCATAAAAGACCACATACTGTATGATTCCATTTATATGAAATATTCAAACAGGCAAATTTATAGACCAAGAGCAGATTTGTGGTTAGCAGGGGCTAGGGGATGGAGGGAGGGAAAATGGATAGTGACTGGCAATGGATATGGGGTTTGTTTTGGGGGCGATGAAAATGTTCTAAAATTAGGTGCAGTGCTGGCTGCACAACTCTGAATATACCATTAAAAAAATCACAATAAATACACTTTAAATGGCTGAATATTATGGTAAATGCATTATATCTCAATAAAGCTGTTTTTAAAAAATGTTACATCTTCCCTTTTAACTGAAGTCATCTTTTACCAAGAAGTTTCAGTGGTTTTTAAAGATTTTTTAAAAATCTTTAAAGTTTAAAAAATCTTATTAGGCTAGTTAATACTCCAATCTCCCAAATTCACAGGGTTCAAGTAATTTCAGCCTTTGTATTCATAACAAATCTTAAAAGTTCTCGTTCTTTAGTGTGTAATATTTCAAAGGGAAAAAAAGGATGGTCATTGCTTTCTCTTAGGTCATCTCTTCTGATTAAACTCTATTGTGACTAGCAGAATTCTAGAACAGAGATGAATAGAACCCTAAAGTCAGGAAGCATTAAACTTTTCATCTATTGTTAATAAGGAAAAAAATAGGAAAAAATTAATAATTTATGTTCTATTTAGATTAACTACAGTGTTACAGAATAGTTTCTGGGGTGGAAAGGGAAATATTAATGGCATCTCCATCACAAATCAATCCAAATCCTACTTTTTGGAAGTAGGCCTGTTCTTTTGGCATAAGTAATGAATTCAAATATAATAATGTAAGTATAATCATTTCTAGAAAGTCAACTTAAAATGATACTAAAATACCCAAAGTAAATTTCATTAATTGAAAAAACTGAGGTACGACATTGAAAGATTCATTTAAGCCTAAATCATGAATGAACAGCTTAGGGACAATCCCAACCACCAACCTATCTGAAGGTTTTCACAGAGGTTTGATTTTGCAATGCCAACATAATGTAATAGGGAAGAACAAATCTGGCTCCATACTGGATCTGTTTCTTTTACTTTAACCTTTGTATTCTACTGCTTTTGCTACAAGTTAATCACTAAAGGAATGTTGCTACAGCTTAAAGAATACATAATGGCCCATCTGGGGAACCCTGTCTCCCATCCTGAGCAGTAAGCTAAAACACCTTTGTTTAGCTCCCAGGAAACATCCTGACCAGGCCCACCTGTGAAGGACTGCAGGGAGGAAGAAATGAACGCATCCCCTCCAGAGTCTGGCAGGAACCAGGAAACATTTGCAACAACTTATCACCTTGTTTTTTTTCTTTTTCTTTTTTAATTTTACCTCCTTACCTCCCCCTCTTTGTTTTGTAAAAGAAACTAGCACCCAAACCCAGGTAAGATGGTTCTTTGAGACACTAGTCCACCATCTTCCCAGTCTGCTGGCTTTCTGAATAAAGTTGCTATTCCTTGCCCCAGCATCTCGTCTCTTGATTTATTGGCTTGTCGTGCAGCAAGCAGTACAAGCTTGGACTTGGTACCAATAAGACATTTTATCTTGAGCAAGTCAGTCCTGTCCCAACTCCATATATTATCAGAGAAAACACTTAGAGCAAATACCCTTGGGATACAGAAGAAACAGTGCAAATTATAAACACACCCATTAAATCAGTCAAACTGATCATATGAATCACGTGTGGCTGCAGTAACTACAGCCAAAGCACAGTGAGAAAACTGTGGTGACACAGAACTTTCTATAGCAAATAGTTCTAAATTTTTCCCTACTTCTGAAGACAAGAATCTGTTAAGACACTCTAAAGTTGAAATATTTGCCAATTCAGCTTTAAGTAAAAAAAACATGT
The DNA here is from genome assembly GCF_949987535.1 of Balaenoptera acutorostrata. Lineage (NCBI taxonomy): Eukaryota > Metazoa > Chordata > Mammalia > Artiodactyla > Balaenopteridae > Balaenoptera > Balaenoptera acutorostrata. Next base: position 8,422,943 of record NC_080069.1, read on the forward strand.
ATTGCTCTATGTGCTTGAATTTCAAACAGGTAAAGATGCAATAATTCTATTCTTTTATGAAAACTGTTAATTGTTTAAATTTATTATTCAACTAAATGATGCCAGGTACCAGCCAAGGGACAAACCCTGCCTCCCACCCAGAGGAAGCCTTTAGATTGTACCCAAATGAGAAGATTACCAGTTAAGCATCTTTAATGATCATTCTGATATGAATCTTCTAATTAAACCTATAAACTTGATGGTGTCTGGGTTATGAAGTAAGGTTGTCACTCTGGGCCTAAGGACAGTTTCTCGGTATAAGAGAGAAAAATCTAGAGCAGGAGTAGGAAGACCTGTACTACAGCCATACTTTTGGTGACCAACAGGCTGTGTGTCCCTGGACAAGTCATTCACTTCTCTGGATATTACCTTCCTAATCTATAAAATTGGACGGAGGGTAGAATTGAATTATATGTTAAAGCTTCTTCCAGATGTAAGATACTATGCTCCTATATAAGGAAAGTAACATTTTAATGGCTGCTCAATTATTCAAAGCTTTGTAATCAGTGTATGGACTAATTTTAATCAAATAGAACAAAATCCAGGATATGCTCTCACCTAGCATGTGATAGGCTCACAATAAATTACGTAATTTAATTTATACTAACTGTAACCTCTACCATCTTATAAATAACATTAATGTAGAACCAAATCCTGGTATCTTTTAGGAAATGACCAAAACAGCTAAAAATAAAATGCCCCCCCCATGAGCAGTGTACCCACCTTTCACTTTCATTGTTGCCCAGAAATGTTCCAAACTGTGAGGCATATGCATGCTCAAAGAGCATGATGAGGAGATTCTCATTAAATTCAAACGAACAAGGGAACTGACGAAGTATCTGCCACACACAGTCCAAGAAGAGAAGAAATACAGGCGACTCCCACTTCTGCTTACTATTACAATAGGCCGACTGTGCACAGCGCTGTTGGAATGGGTGACCAGCCTAAGAGAAAAGATGGAAATGCAGCAATCATATCCTAGTGAGATCACACTGTAGTGCATTATTAACAAATTTCACACAGTTGCAACAAAACTATTAAATGGAACATCATATAATTTGGGTGGCTGCTCTTTAATGATTTCTTGGTTTAAGACAATCTTCAGCAACTAAGGAAAAAGACAAGATTTCCAAATACTTAACAAGTGTATATATACAGTTAGCCATAACATCTGCAGTTGGTCTTGGAATATCAAATAGAAGAATAATGAACTTCAGTAATAATAAGCATAAAATAAATCTTTCTAGGTCTGTAAAATCTGGAGCAAAGTCAAAGAACATAAGCTCTTCAGGTATAAGACAAAGGACAGCTATCCCCTTCTATCCATCCAAAGCACTGTAGACTACTGCAAGCTACAGAAGCCTCACCACTAAATGCAGATAGATATGGGCTTCTCATAGACAAATTTTATCAGGTTACTCCTGATAGTAAGTCTTTAATTACATACGAAAAAAAGTTACTGTCTTGAAGACATCTGTATGAATACTTTTCTATTAGAGACAAAGCTGTCTTTAGTCTCCCCCTCCCCCCAAAAAGAACTAGAAGAGTCTGTCATCTACTGACCAAAGGAAATTTAAGAATCATTTGGCTCTCTGGCCCACCCAGAACCTGAGTACTGACCTTATCCCCCCAAATCACACCCTTCTAGGTATTTCACAGACATGCTTTATCTTTGGGTTCTTGTGCTACTTTATCTGACAAAGATAATGCCAGGAACATGAATGGGATTTTGATGCCCATGAAAATGGTAATATATAAATAAATCAGTCATACTCATTTGTTTGTTTGCTATGCATCACAAGGAATGTAGTTGAATAAGATCTGCACCAAATATTTAGGATGGTCTGCCTTAAACAGAGATAAAGGTCAGCTGTCAGGGTGGGTAGACATGGTCAACATAACAGCGTTAACACATAATAAATCTGAATTGTAACTAGAAGGGCCAGAGGTGATTTTTCTCCAGAGATACTTCCTTTCAAGATATATCTAAACATTTGTTTTCAATCACAATTATCTACTAAGTTACACGGTGTATATATATTTAAATTAACCTCTGGCCTGAAGGATTTCCATCTATTTTATGAGACCTTTATTTTAGCTGTCCTTCAGCATTATATAGGACAGCACTGTGTTGTGTCCTAGGGATAAACAGCTGAATTGGGCAAGGTTCCCTGAACTCAAAGAAGTCACTGTATCTGAGCCTAGCTCAGGAAACAAGGTGTGAGGAAAATGGATCAATTTTATCTGTGAAGGAAGTTAAGGTCCCAGAGTCTTCATGAAAGTAGAGATATTTAGCTGGATCTTACAGGATGAGAAGGATTTCACCTGGCTGGGGAAGACGACAGGACAGAGCCAGGGGAGCAGAAGGGAGAAAGCACTGAAGCACATGCCTTGTACTTACAAGTCCCCACTCCCCCTGCCCCCCTTGTTTATGTCTTTTATCTCTAGCAAGACTAAGTTCTGTGAGACAAGACCATGTTTTACACATTCTCTGTGTTTCCCCTATAGGTAACAAGGTACAACTAATAACATTTGTCAGGGGAATGAAGTGCCAAATGAGCAATATAAGCAAAGAGGGAGACAGAAATTGAGAGGCAGTGAAGATCACAGGCATTTATTAAGATGAAGAGAGATTAACTGTCCCCCAGAAAATTAAACATCTGAATCAATCAAAATTTCATGTATTATATCCATTCCCACAAACCAGGATCAAACATCAATTAGGAGCAGTTCCTCTGTGGACAAAATAGCTTTTCTCACCTGAAGCCACTCTCTCTCTATCAAGGCCTCAAAGCCCTGGATGGTCCTGCTTCTTGGTTCCAAGATGATCTGGGCCAGAGAGGTAACCTGGAGTGTGGAATCAGTTCCTTCTGTTCCATGAATCAGTATGGATGCTCCTTCCCTGGTAGGAAAATTCAGAGGACAAATGGGACACTCCTGACATGGTCAACCAACTCTGTTAATAATAAACATTTCTTGAGTATAACAGTTGAAAGTCTTTTGCATTCTGCTCTGTCCAGTAGGTTTAGAGTCTAAATGAGATACATGAAGACAGCTTCCCTTGGGGAAAATATAAAACTATAAGTCCCAGATTTCATAGGGCAAGAACCCCTTTACATTATAACAAATTTCATAAAACCGTTTACTGAATGTTTTCTTCCTTTACAAAACCAGAAAGCAGACCTCATCACATTCACTAGATGCTGACCTTTTCTGCTTTAATAGTTAACTAAAGCCTTTTCTCATCAAGCCTAGAAACACACACTTAAAGTTATTTTTCTGTATCTCTCTGACCTTGATTCTACCTTTCCACCATCAGTTTACTGTAAGGATGCCTTCATAAATCATAAAGAATCTGGAAAACAAGTCCTAAACCACACTTTGAGAAACATGAAAACAGGAAGAAAATTTTAAATATATATATAAAAGTGTCAATCTAGGGACTGCCCTGGTGGCACAGTGGTTAAGACTCCATGCTCCCAATGCAGGGGGCCCAGGTTCGATCCCTGGTCAGGGAACTAGATCCCACATGCATGCCACAACTAAGAGTTTGCATGCCACAACTAAGAGTTCACATGCCACAACTAAGGAGCCCACGTGCCACAACTAAGGAGCCAGCAACCTGCAACTAAGGAGCCCATGAGCCGCAATTAAGGAGCCCACGTGCTGCAACAAAGGAGCCGGCAAGCCATAACTAAGGAGCCCGCAAGCCACAACTAAGGAGTCCGCCTGCCGCAAATAAGACCTGGCGCAACCAGACCCAGTGCAACCAAATAAAATAAATAAATTCCATAGGGGGAAAAAAAAGTGTCAATCTAGAAAGTCAGTGGCAATGATACCACTATACACTCTGTAGGTGGTGCTTAGGACCCCATTACTCTAAAGAGTGGGAGGAAACACCAGAAACTAAACTACATTTTCTCCCCTCCCCTTCTTCTACCTTTTTTAATTGAAATGACAGTGAAGGAAATTGTGGAAAAAAGGAAAATGAGCTCACCACTTTCCCATAAAAGTTTTATGTTTGGCTACTGTTAATTCTTTCCTCATGTACAGATGTACTTTACATAGCTGTAACAAAAAGTAACTTATTATTTCTACTTTTATTATAAACATTTTCCCATGTTTCTATGTCATCTGTAGAAGTACTGTATTAATGGTTACATAATATTCTATTAAGTGATGAACTACAATTTACTTAATCCTATAGTTGGACATTCAGGTCACTGCCAATTTTTGTTACACTTTAGATGGTGTACTTAGCTTTTTGTCTTTTGCTGAATTATTCTAGAGTTCTTAATTTGAAAATAAGACTCCCTGATGTTCACCTATAATAGGTTAACAACCCATTCTCACGATGAAATCTAATGACTAGACTGAAGGGTATGAGCAAATGTTTTCAGGCTTTTGATATATATTAGATACATATCCTAGTTATCTGTGGTATACTCTAAATTTAATTCAATTAACTTAACGTCTATTTTTACATTTTGAGTGTTGTAAGGGCAGATTGTTATGGAGGTATAACTAATGAGCTAATATACATCAAAAAAGTGAACTCAAACATGGCAAAATAAACCAAAACCTTCAATTCTCCTAGGAGTGTGGAAGTTCCTGTTTGTTTAAGGTAGCCCAAACTAAACAAAGGTGGAGATAGCAAACACTGTTCTGCCCCTAGGATTACTTTCACCTGCATCACCTCTTATTATGGCTGAAAACTTAGACAACATGGTTATAAGGGTTTATGACAATTCATGTTTCATAAGCAAACAAAGCCTCTGTACTCATCAGGTAAGGGGAAATATTTTTAACTTAGGTTAAAAAAACCCAAACCCTAAATATATACATCTCATCATTCTGTATTATTTATTTCTCTGCCACAGAAACTTGGTCTTTAATTCCCACATTTTATAAGATAAATGGGCTTCCCTCTTGTTTTTTTCTTTATTTTTTTGGCTGCATCGGGTCTTGGTTGCGGCATGCAGGATCTTTTCGTTGCGCTGCGGGCTTCTCTCTAGTTGTGGCGTGTTGGTTTTCTCTCTCTAGTTGTGGCGCGCGGGCTCCAGAGTGTGTGGGCTCTGTAGTTCGCGGCACATGGGCTCTCTCATTGAGGCGCGCAAGTTCAGTAGTTGTGGCGTGTGGGCTTAGTTGCCCCGCAGCAAGTGGGATCTTAGTTCCTCGACCAGGGATCAAAACCATGTCCCCTGCATAGGAAGGTGGATTCTTTACCACTGGACCACCAGGGAAGTCCCTACACCAGGAATCCCGGGGAATCCTGACTCATGGCACTTGGTGACCGTGTGGTAAGGTGCTAACTCACCACATGATCTTAAGCAACCTGTTCTATTATCAATTTCTCATTAATTATTTTTAAAATGACATACATATTTCCCTAATTTGGAAGCATCAATAAAACAAATTAAAGTCTCAAAGAAAAGTGCCATCCAACTATGGTCGTGACAACACTTCTAACTACCTACTGTTTCCGTGGGAATCCCCTTCTTAAAAAGGGTATTCTAACAGAGGGCAGACAGCAGAAGCAAGAAGAACTACAGTCCTGCAGCCTGTGGACCAAAACCCACATTCACAGAAAGACAAGATGAAAAGGCAGAGGGCTATGTACCAGATGAAGGAACAAGAAAAAACCCCAGAAAAACAACTCAATGAAGTGGAGATAGGCAACCTTCCAGAAAAAGAATTCAGAATAATGATAGTGAAGATGATCCAGGACCTCGGAATAAGAATGGAGGCAAAGATCGAGAAGATGCAAGAAATGTTTAACAAAGACCTAGAAGAATTAAAGAACAAACAAACAGAGATGAACAATACAATAACTGAAATGAAAACTACCCTAGAAGGAATCAATAGCAGAATAACTGAGGCAGAAGAACGGATAAGTGACCTGGAAGACAGAATGGTGGAATTCACTGCTGCGGAACAGAATAAAGAAAAAAGAATGAAAAGAAATGAAGCCAGCCTAAGAGACCTCTGGGACAACATTAAATGCAACAACATTCGCATTATAGGGGTCCCAGAAGGAGAAGAGAGAGAGAAAGGACCTGAGAAAATATTTGAAGAGCTTATAGTTGAAAACTTTCCTAACATGGGAAAGGAAATAGCCACCCAAGTCCAGGAAGCGCAGCAAGTCCCATGCAGGATAAACCCAAGGAGAAACATGCCGAGACAGATAGTAATCAAATTGGCAAAAATTAAAGACAGAAAAATTACTGAAAGCAGCAAGGGAAAAACGAAAAATAACATACAAGGGAACTCCCATAAGGTTAACAGCTGATTTCTCAGCAGAAACTCTACAAGCCAGAAGGGAGTGGCATGATACACTTAAAGAGATGAAAGGGAAGAACCTACAACCAAGATTACTCTACCCAGCAAGGATCTCATTCAGATTCGATGGAGAAATCAAAAGCTTTACAGACAAGCAAAAGCTAAGAGAATTCAGCACCACCAAACCAGCTCTACAACAAATGCTAAAGGAACTTCTCTAAGTGGGAAACACAAGAGAAGAAAAGGATCTACAAAAGCGAACCCAAAACAATTAAGAAAATGGTCATAGGAACATACATATCGATAATTACCTTAAACGTGAATGGATTAAATGCCCCAACCAAAAGACACAGGCTTGCTGAATGGATACAAAAACAAGACCCATATATATGCTATCTACAAGAGACCCACTTCAGACCTAGGGACACATACAGACTGAAAGTGAGGGGATGGAAAAAGATATTCCATGCAAATGGAAATCAAAAGAAAGCTGGAATAGCTATACTTATATCAGATAAAAAAGACTGTAAAATAAAGAATGTTACAAGAGACAAGGAAGGACACTACATAATGATCAAGGGATCAATCCAAGAAGAAGATATAACAATTATAAATCTATATGCACCCAACAGAGGAGCACCTCAATACATAAGGCAACTGCTAACAGCTATAAAAGAGGAAATCGACAGTAACACAATAATAATGGGGGACTTTAACACCTCACTTACACCAATGGACAGATCATCCAAAATGAAAATAAATAAGGAAACAGAAGATTTAAATGACACAATGGACCAGATAGATTTAATTGATATTTATAGGACATTCCATCCAAAAACAGCAGATCACACGTTCTTCTCAAGTGCGCACAGAACGTTCTCCAGGATAGATCACATCTTGGGTCACAAATCAAGCCTCAGTAAATTTAAGAAAACTGAAATCATATCAAGCATCTTTTCTGACTACAACGCTATGAGATTAGAAATGAATTACAGGGAAAAAAACGTAAAAAACACAAACACAGGGAGGCTAAACAATACGTTACTAAATAACCAAGAGATCACTGAAGAAATCAAAGAGGAAATCAAAAAAAACACCTAGAGACAAATGACAATGAAAACACGACCATCCAAAACCTACGAGATGCAGCAAAAGCAGTTCTAAGAGGGACGTTTATAGCTATATGAGCCTACCTCAAGAAACAACAAAAATCTCAAATAAACAATCTAACCTTACACCTAAAGGAACTAGAGAAAGAAGAACAAACAAAACCCAAAGTTAGCAGAAGGAAAGAAATCATAAAGATCAGAGCAGAAATAAATGAAATAGAAACAAAGAAAACAATAGGCAAAGATCAATAAAACTAAAAGCTGGTTCTTTTAGAAGATAAACAAAATTGATAAAATATTAGCCAAACTCATCAAGAAAAGGAGGGAGAGGACTCAAATCAATAAAATGAGAAATGAAAAAGGATAAGTTACAACAGACACCACAGAAATACAAAGCATCCTCAGAGACTACTATAAGCAACTCTATGCCAATAAAATGGACAACCTGGAAGAAATGGACAAATTCTTAGAAAGGTATAACCTTCCAAGACTGAACCAGGAAGAAATAGAAAATATGAACAGACCAATCACAAGTAATGAAATTGACACTGTGATTAAAAATCTTCCAACAGGGGCTTCCCTGGTGGCGCAGTGGTTGAGAGTCTGCCTGCTAATGCAGGGGACACGGGTTCGAGCCCTGGTCTGGGAAGATCCCACATGCCACGGAGCAGCTGGGCCCGTGAGCCACAATTGCTGAGCCTGCGCGTCTGGAGCCTGTGCCCCGCGACGGGAGGGGCCGCGATAGAGAAAGGCCCGCGCACCGCGATGAAGAGCGGTCCCCGCACCGCGATGAAGAGTGGCCCCCGCTTGCCGCAACTGGAGAAAGCCCTCGCACGAACCGAAGACCCAACACAGCCAAAAATAAATAAATAAATAAATAAATAAATAAATAAGAAAATCCTTTAAAAAAAAAAAAAAAATCTTCCAACAAACAAAAGTCCAGGACCAGATGGCTTCACAGGTGAATTCTGTCAAACATTTAGAGAAGAGCTAACACCCATCCTTCTCAAACGCTTCCAAAAAATTGCAGAGGAAGGAACACTCCCAAACTCATTCTATGAGGCTACCATCACTCTGATACCAAAACCAGACAAAGATACTACAAAAAAAGACAATTACAGACCAATATCACTGATGAATATAGATGCGAAAATCCTCAACAAAATACTAGCAAACAGAATCCAACAAAACAGTGAAAGGATCATGCACCGTGATCAAGTGGGATTTATCCCAGGGATGCAAGGATTCTTCAATATACGCAAATCAATGTGATACACCATATTAACAAACTGAAGGAGAAAAACCATATGATCATCTCAATAGATGCAGAAAAAGCTTTTGACAAAATTCAACACCAATTTATGATAAAAACTCTCCAGAAAGTGGGCATAGAGGGAACCTACCTCAACATAACAAAGGCCATATATGACAAACCCACAGCAAACATCATTTTCAATGGTGAAAAACTGAAACCATTTCCTCTAAGATCAGGAACAAGACAAGGATGTCTACTCTCGCCACTCTTATTCAACATAGTTTTGGAAGTCCTAGCCATGGCAATCAGAGAAGAAAAAGAAATAAAAGGAATACAAATTGGAAAAGAAGAAGTGAAACTGTCACTGTTTGCAGATGACATGATACTATACATAGAGAATCCTAAAGATGCTACCAGAAAACTACTAGAGCTAATCAATGAATGTGGTAAAACTGCAGGATACAAAATTAATGCACAGAAATTTCTTGCATTCCTATACACTAATGATGAAAAATCTGAAAGAGAAATTAAGGAAACACTCCCATTTACCACTGCAACAAAAAGAATAAAATACCTAGGAATAAACCTACCTAGGGAGACAAAAGACCTGTATGCTGAAAACTATAAGACACTGATGAAAGAAATTAAAGATGATACCAACAGATGGAGAGATATACCATGTTCTTGGATTGGAAGAATCAATATTGTGAACATGACTATACTACCCAAAGCAATCTACAGATTCAGTGCAATCCTTATCAAATTACCAATGGCATTTTTTACGGAACTAGAACAAATAATTTTAAAATTTGTATGGAGACACAAAAGGCCCCGAATAGCCAAAGCAGTCTTGAGGGAAGAAAACGGAGCTGGAGGAAGCAGACTCCCTGACTTCAGACTGTACTACAAAGCTACAGTAATCAAGACAATATGGTACTGGCACAAAAACAGAAACATAGATCAATGGAACAAGATACAAAGCCCAGAGATAAACCCACGCACCTATGGTCAACTAATCTATGACAAAGGAGGCAAAGATATACAGGGGAGAAAAGACAGTCTCTTCAATGAGTGGTGCTGAGAAAACTAGACAGCTACATGTAAAAGAATGAAATTAGAACACTCCCTAACACCATACACAAAAATAAACTCAAAATAGATTCGAGACCTAAACATAAGACTGGACACTATAAAACTCTTAGAGGAAAACATAGGCAGAACACTCTTTGACATAAATCACAGCAAGATCTTTTTTGATCCACCTCCTAGATTAATGGAAATAAAAATAAAACAAATGGGGGCTTCCCTGGTGGCGCAGTGGTTGAGAGTCTGCCTGCCAGTGCAGGGGACATGGGTTCGAGCCCTGGTCTGGGAGGATTCCACATGCCGCGGAGCAACTGGGCCCGTGAGCCACAATTGCTGAGCCTGCGCGTCTGGAGCCTGTGCTCCACAACAGGAGAGGCCGCGATGGTGAGAGGCCCGCGCACCGCGATGAAGAGTGGTCCCCACTTGCCGCAACTAGAGAAAGCCCTCGCACAGAAACGAAGACTCAACACAGTCATAAATAAATAAATAAATAAATAAAAGAACGTGAATTTCTTAAAAATAAATAAATAAATAAACAAATGGGACCTAATGAAATTTAAAAGCTTTTGCACAGCAAAGGAAACCATAAACAAGACGAAAAGACAACCCTCAGAATAGGAGAAAATATTTGCAAACGAATCATCGGAGAAAGGATTAATCTCCAAAATACATAAACAGCTTATGCAGCTCAATATTAAAGAAACAAACAACCGAATCCAAAAATGGGCAGAAGACCTAAGTAGACATTTCTCCAAAGAAGACATACAGATGGCCAAGAAGCACATGAAAAGCTGCTCAACATCACTAATTATTAGAGAAATGCAAATCAAAACTACAATGAGGTATCACCTCACAGCGGTCAGAATGGGTATCATCAGAAAATCTACGAACAACAAATGCTGGAGAAGGTGTGGAGAAAATGGAACCCTCTTGCACTGTTGGTGGGAATGTAAATTGATACAGCCACTATGGAGAACAGTATGGAGGTTCCTTAAAAAACTAAAAATAGAATTACCATATGATCCAGCAATCCCACTACTGGGCATATACGCAGAGAAAACCATAATTCAAAGAGACACATATACCACAATATTCATTGCAGCACTATTTACAATAGCCAGGTCATGGAAGCAACCTAAATGCCCATCGACAGACAAATGGATAAAGAAGTTATGGTACATATATACAATGGAATATTACTCAGCCATAAAAAGGAACGAAATTGAGTCATTTGTTGAGACGTGGATTTATCTAGAGACCGTCATACAGAGTGAAGTAAGTCAGAAAGGGAAAAACAAATATCGTATATTAACGCATGTATGTGGAACCTAGAAAAATGGTACAGATGAGCCGGTTTGCAGGGCAGAAGTTGAGACACACATGTAGAGAACGAACGTATGGACACCAAGGGGGGAAAACCGTGGGGGTTGGGGATGGTGGTGTGCTGAATTGGGCGACTGGGATTGACATCTATACACTGATGTGTATAAAACTAATGACTAATAAGAACCTGCTGTATAAAAAAAAAAAAAAAAAACTAATACTAAACTTTCTTTGGGTTTTTTGTATGGAAATATGTTAATATAAATGCTTCAGACATTACATGAAATTCCTAAAAATCTTATATGTTCTGGTATAATGTTATAAGTCATAATTCTAGTTATTACTTTAAAATGTATATCTCAGAAATAACTAAATTTCCTTGTCAATTGCATTATTATGAACTTTCATCAAATCTTTAACCGTGGTCATTTTTATGTCTTTTGTCATTTACAGGCAGTTCTGGATGTACTCTGATGCTTTTGCAAAAATGTTCCTATAAAAGGGTTTCATCTTCAAGAAATTCATGGAGGGCTTCCCTGGTGGCGCAGTGGTTGAGAATCTGCCTGCTAATGCAGGGGACACGGGTTCGAGCCCTGGTCTGGGAAGATCCCACATGCCACGGAGCAGCTGGGCCCGTGTGCCACAACTGCTGAGCCTGCGCGTCTGGAGCCTGTGCCCCGCAACGGGAGGGGCCGCGATAGTGAAAGGCCCGTGCACCGCGATGAAGAGCGGTCCCCGCACCGCGATGAAGAGTGGCCCCCACTTGCCGCAACTAGAGAAAGCCCTCGCACAAACTGAAGACCCAACACAGCCAAAAATAAATAAATAAATAAATAAAGTAGCTATTAAAATATCATTTAAAAAAAAAAAAAAGAAATTCATGGAAAAGACTCTGACAAGTACAGGTTTCTGGTAACTGACTATACTGCTGAATTGAATGAATAAGCATTTTCAGAACTCTAATGGAAAAGTGATGAATCCATAAAAGTGCTAACAAAAGATCAAGATGAAAAAAAAATCAATTACATGGGACTGAGTGAACTGATGAGGATGATTATAATTTTTGTGACTTTGTTTGAATAAAAAAAAGTTAATAAAAAAAAAACAAAGGTAAATGATCTGTAATGTGCTTGGAAGCATCAAAAAGTAAGACGAATTAATGGACAGATCAGATGAATAAATGGAAAGAGACGTCATAAAAAAAAAACAATGCATGTATGAAAACGGAATCCTAACATCATCAATTAAATTGTTCCATCATATCTAAGAATGCATGCTACTGTCTATGTAAATTTTTTGTAGTCAATATCCTTTTTTCAAAGCTGAGAACAACTGAATCTTCTTGATGACTTAGGAAAAAACAAAAGTAGGCATTTTCTTTTCGGGTTTGATAATTTAGCCAATTCTCTCACCAGTATCTGTGTATGTGTGGTCGACACATTAACAATTGCTGTCCTGATTATACTGTCTGATTATACTGTCTAATTAATGTTGAACCTAAAATTTTTACTTAATCACAGAGCTTCATATAGTACTAAAACGTCTACCTCAAGCCCAAGTCACGGCTTCTGGCTTGTCACTTATGACCTGTCTTTGTGGAAATATTAGAATTAACCCCTCAGTGTGCTGGGAAAACTGGACAGCTACATGTAAAAGAATGAAATTAGAACATTCTCTAACACCATACACAAAAATAAACTCAAAATGGATTAAAGAACTAAGTGTAAGACCAGATACTATAAAACTCTTGGAGGAAAACATAGGCAGAACACTCTTTGACATAAATCACAGCAATATCTTTTTCGATCCACCTCCTAGAGTAATGAAGATAAAAACAAACCGACACAGCAGTGTAAAGCAACTATATTCCAATAAAAAAAAAAGATAAACAAATGGGACCAAATAAACTTAAAAGTGGGACTTCCCTGGTGGCACAGTTGTTAGGGATCTGCCTGCCAATGCAGGGGACACGGGTTCAATCCCTAGTCCGGGAAGATCCCACATGCCACAGAGCAACTAAGCCCAGGCGCAACAACTACTGAGCCTGCACTCTACAGCCTGCGAGCCACAACTACTGAAGCCCGTGCACCTAGAGCCTGTGCTCCACAACAAGAGAAGCCACTGCAATGAGAAGCCTGCACACTGCAATGAAGAGTAGCCCCCGCTCGCCACAACTAGAGAAAGCCTGTGTGCAGCAACAAAGACCCAATGCAGCCAGAAAAAAAAAAAACTTAAAAGCTTTTGCACAGCAAAGGAAACCATAAACAAAATGAAAAGAAAACCCACAGAATGGGAGAAAATATTTGCAAATGAAGCAACTGACAAGGGATTAATCTCCAAAATATACAAACAGATGATGCAGAAAACAAATAACCCAATCAAAAAATGGGCAGAAGATATAAATAGACATTTCTCCAAAGAAGACATACAGATGGCCAAAAAGCACATGAAAAGATGCTCAACATCACTAATTATTAGAGAAATGCAAATCAAAACTACTGAGGTATCCCCTCACACCGGTCAGAATGGCCATCATCAAAAAGTCTACAAACAATAAATGCTGGAGAGGGTGTGGAGAAAAGGGAACCTTCCTACACTATTGGTGGGAATGTAAATTGATATAGCCACTATGGAAAACAGTACGGAGGTTCCTCAAAAAACTAAAAATAGAGCTACCATATGATCCAGCAATCCCACTCCTGGGCATGTATCTGGAGAAAACCATACTTCGAAAAGATACATGCACCTCAGTGTTCATTGCAGCACTGTTTACAATAGCCAAGACATGGAAGCAACCTAAAGGTCCATCGATAGGTGAATGGATAAAGAAGATGTGGCACATATGCACAATGGAATACTACTCGGCCACGAAAAGGAACGAAATTGGGTCATTTGTAGAGACGTGGATGGATCTAGAGACTGTCATACAGAGTGAAGTAAGGCAGAAAGAGAAAAACAAATATAGTATATTAACGCATATATGTGGATCCTAGAAAAATGGTACAGATGAACTCGTTTGCAGGGCAGAAATTGAGACACAGATGTAGAGAACAAACGTACGGACGCCAAGGGGGGAAAGTGGCAGGGGTGGGGGTGGGGGTGTGATGAGAGTTGGGAAATTGGGATTGACATGTATACACTGATGTGTATAAAATGAATGAAAAAAGAATGAAATAATGCCTTTTGCAGCAACATGGATGGGCCTAGAGATGATCATACTAAGTGAAGTCAGACAGAGAAAGACAAATATCAAATCATATCACTCATATGTGGAATCTAAAAAAATGATAGAAATGAACTTATTTACAAAACAGAAACTGACTCACAGACTGGTTACCAAAGGGAAAGGAGGGGAAGGGATAAATTAGGAGGTTGGGATTAACATATACACACTACTATATATAAAATAGATAATCAGCAAGCACCTACTGTAGAGCACAGGGAACTCTACTCAGTACTCTGTAATAATCTATATGGGAAAAGAATCTGAAAAAGAATAGATATATGTTTATGTATAACTAAATCACTTTGCTGTACACCTGAAACTAATACAACACTGTAAATCAAATATACTTCAATTAATTAAAGAAAGGAATTAACCACTTAGGAGTATAAAATAATTTTATGACTCTAGAAAGTTTTATTTTGTAATTATTTTCATATTTCTTTTTTAAGTTGTTTAGAAATGAATAACAAAATATGTTTTCCCCCTCCAAAGGTCTAGCTTTAATATGATATCAATATGTTTTTTCTGGCAGACAAATAGATTATTATTTTAAATAACTCAGTTGATAGGAAGATATCTTTGGAAGCTTTCCTTGTGTACATATACTAGCCCCTGGGAATTAAATACTGGTGTCAGGGCTAGGTTTAGAATTTGACCCAAAATAAGCATGCAAAATGCTTGCACAAAAAGAAAAATCCCTCTGATAAACTGAAAAACATTATAAAATCAGTAACTACCAGTGACATTATCTGTTGTTCTTCTTGGTTATAAGTATTTCTCACTTTATTCAGAGATGTATGTTTTTGTTGATGAAATTGCTGGTGTGCAAACATTTAAAAATTAACCCCCCAAAAGGCAACTGGGGTCACATCTGCCCTATTTTAAAACAGCAGCCTAGATTTTTCTTTTAATATAGAAGGATAATGTATCAAAATATTTCGTGTTCCATCTTGCACAAGAGTGGGGCAAGTTTTCACGCTTTCCTATAGAAAAAGTTGTTAGCATATATTAATGTGCTCCCAGAGTCTTCCTTCAGCTTTCTGAAGCAAACGAGGAGTCCCTTCTGAAACAACCAAGGACTGGGCATTTTTCCCTCACATCCTTACTGGGTACTCTGAAATAGATTTGCTCTCCCAGCTAGAAGTTTGTATGTTAACCATCCCTGATGTTACTTAAACCAAAAAGAACAACAACCACAAACAAACAAAATAGCATAGGAAATACCAGAGCAGAACAACAGCCATTTAAAGATCCAGGAAAAGATCCAGAGACATACACTCAGGGGTCTATCTGTGTTATTCCTTAATTATTTCTTACAAAAAGGTTGGAATCTCAGCACTGCCACTTGGGCTGTAATCAGTACAACTCAGGCAACTTACTCTGATTTTATTTTTCCTTATCTATAGAGGTAGGGTAATAATACATAACAAGGTTGTTTGGAAGCTTAAATGAAATTATACATGTATAGGAATTTGAGACATGACTGAGGCAAATCAACAAAGAATAATGCACGTAGACTTAGAAGTTCAATCCAGGAAAGAAAGAAAAAAGGTGACTGAGGTGGACATGTGGTTTGTGAAAAGCAACGTGCCTGTTGATGTTTGAACTGTTCTTTGAAGACAAGGCTTTTGTTCTACTTGAGATACAGAAGGACAAAATCAAGGAGAAACAGCTCAGTGCTCCTTGGACTGCTCTGGCCATTACTCCTGGCAGGGCTTCAATACCAATTGAATGTGACAGTAACAGTCATTTAGAAAACAGGAAGGAAGAAAAGAGACAATGGAAACAAGATGGGAAAGAAATTAAATTTAAGGCATTCTTTTAAAAATCTGGTTTGCAGAAAACCTCCTTTCAGTCTTTGTCCTGTCTGCTTTCAAGTGGAGTAATTGATGCCTTATCAAGGAGACATCTATTCTCTGTGGAAGCTAATGAAGACATTAGAGTAGATATGGACCAAGACAAGGACTTAGCCAGCTCTTCTAGGGCCTGTTGCAGCATCCTGTGTGACTGCAGATCAGGGTTCTAATTGAAATTCATGTTTATGTGGGTTCATTTTTAAGCAAAGTGTTCTCTGTCTTTGAATTGGCTGCTAGGAAGCTCAGCACCCCCCTCCACCCCATCTTTGCAAGTGTATAAGATTTTAAAACGACTTCCCCTGGTGGTGCAGTCGTTAAGAATCTGCCTGCCAATGCAGGGGACACGGGTTTGAGCCCTGGTCCTGGAAGATCCCACATGCTGTGGAGCAACTAAGCCTGTGCGCCACAACTACTGAGCCTGCGCGCCACAACTACTGAAGCCCACACGCCTAGAGCCTGTACTCTGCAACAAGAGAAGCCACCACAATGAGAAGCCTGCACACCGCAATGAAGAGAAGCCCCCGCTTGTGGCAATTAGAGAAAGCCCGCATGCAGTAACGAAGACCCAATGCGGCCCTAAATAAATAAATAAATTTATTTAAAAAAAAAAAAAAACAGGTTTAAAATGAAAAATAAAATAAGAGGGCATTCTAAGCTTCTGCAACAACTTATACCAATCCTTCTGCCCCTGTTCATGTCTTCTGCCTCAAGTCTCAAGGATTAGCAACTTTCAACTGAGTAAATAAACTAAAATCACTTCATATGCTTCACATCACTACCATCCGGTTTTCTCAACTTGAGATCCAGATATAACTGCACATATCAAGTAGTTTGTAACAAGATAGCTGAGACATTAGAAAGGATCATTTACTGTGTAACAAAATTACATGTTTCCTTTCATTTCTATTTCAAAAGTTCCTTGAAGGCCAAGTTTGGCCCTCTGAGGAGAAATAAGAAAACTTCTTTTCATTCTTTTTCAGTCTAAGAAAAGGAAAATTGGTAGATTCACATTTTAAGGATATTTATAGAAAAAAATAGGTCCTTTAGTACTTAAAAAATTTTTGTCATGGAAGACATGTATATGTACATGGTTCACATTCATTCAACAAACATTATCAATTAAATGCCAGACTCTACACACACACTTCACTGACACTGAATGGTGTTGACTATCTTCTATAGTTATTTATAAAATGATGTGAACATAAGATACAGACAGGCATGAACAGTAACATAATACACACCACAGGTCTGGATGGAAGCGAAGTCTAGTTGGTGTGAGTGACCCGCTCCAGAACCCTGAGATGCACTTTACCTGTCGAGACACTGAGCTGCCAGACAGGCAGTTGTCAGAATCTCTTTGATGTGAGTCAGCCAGTTGGAGGCCTCCAATCTACTGAGCCATCGGTCCATGTTATGTGTTTGGTCATTACAAGCTTCCACGAGTTTGATTAAGCTCTCCTGAAGAATGTGATACCTTTCAAAAACAAGAAAAAGTTAAAAAGAAGAAAGAAAGAAAACAGAACATAGAACAATGAAGGAAGAAACCAAATCAAAAACTCTGCCTCCAATATATATCCAAGGGCAAAAGCAGCTCAAAATACTATAAAAATATTTACCTTGCTATATAATAACTTATAGGGTTAAAGACTGAAAAACTAATATTTAAACATGATTGTGAAATGCTTAAAATGCCTGCAATGGTAAACTCTTCCTCATCTGAACAGATTAAACCCAGTTTGCATAACTGAATTATCTGACTGAGGAGAGCGGCACAGCACTGCTTTTGTGACAGGTCACAAGACAGCACCACTAACATCTGCGTCCCGTTCCCACAGACTCAACTCTGGACACCTGTACTGCCAGCAGGGATGCCCAAGGCCAGCTCAGATCCCATTGTTTTATTAGCTCCAACTCCCACCCACTCACCCACCCAGAAGCAATTATAAACCACTAACTGCAAGCATAAAGGAGATGATATGGGTAGAGGAAACAAGGTGTGAAAATAAGTGGATATCAGGGAAATTAAATGTCTAAGTCTTTTTGACTTAGGAAAATATAATTATGCGTAGCATATCTTTTCAGTAAGTTTGGTGACCGCTGATCTACAAGTAGAGGAGCAGACCTCATGGTGATGAAATTACAGAACTAACAGAGAAAAAATGCTATCTGATCAAAACTCACTTCTGAGCATCCACCATAAGTTTTCTGCTTATCTTATAAAACACAAGGACAGGATATCCAGCCCATTTTTGGCTCAAGTTAATATGAAGGTTCGTTTGAAAATCTGTGATTGTTGAAGAGCTAAGGGCTCACCCACTCTAAACATCTGCAAATAAGAGTCCAGTACTGTCTCCCGAACCTTTTACCTCTCAATGGACTTATGAATCCGCCTCCACTGGGGATAATGAGCTTCCTGCTCAAAGCCGCCCCCTCTGGCTCTAGCTTGCTGGGCCGAGTTCAGAGGGCGGGTGTCGATGATGTAGCCACGCTTCCCTGCCCTGAGGGTAGCATTTACCAGCTTCTCATCTTCTCTGCACCGCCTCCCGTTTGTGCCGGTGAGTGGCTGACCACTTCGCATAATAACCTGCAAGGACAACAGA
Organism: Balaenoptera acutorostrata; assembly: GCF_949987535.1. Classification (NCBI taxonomy): domain Eukaryota; kingdom Metazoa; phylum Chordata; class Mammalia; order Artiodactyla; family Balaenopteridae; genus Balaenoptera; species Balaenoptera acutorostrata. The sequence continues at coordinate 8,441,719 of NC_080069.1, forward strand.
GTCTAAAATTTAACAGTGGCTGCTTTTTAAAGTTTCTGAAAACAGAAATGAATTAGCTAGATTAAGAGTATCTCAAAAAACAATTCTGTGAAGAGTCATGTACCACAATGTTCATTGCAGCTCTATTTACAATAGCCAGGACATGGAAGCAACCTAAGTGTCCATCAACAGCTGAATGGATAAAGAAGATGTGGCACATATATACAATGGAATATTACGCAGCCATAAAAAGAAACGAAATTGAGTTATTTGTAGTGAGGTAGATGGACCTAGAGTCTGTCATACAGAGTGAAGTAAGTCAGAAAGAGAAAAACAAATACTGTATACTAACACATATATATGGAATCTAAAGAAAATGGTCATGAAGAACCTAGGGGCACGACGGGAATAAAGACACAGACCTACTAGAGAATGGACTTGAGGATGCAGGGAGGGGGAAGGGTAAGCTGGGACGAAGTGAGAGAGTGGCATGGACATATAGACACTACCAAATGTAAAACCAACAGCTAGTGGGAAGCAGCTGCATAGCACAGGGAGATCAGCTTGGTGCTTTGTGACCACCTAGAGGGGTGGGATAGGGAGGGGTGGGAGGGAGATGCAAGAGGGAGGAGATATGGGGATATATGTATATGTATAGCTGATTCACTTTGTTATATAGCAGAAACTAACACACCATTGTAAAGCAATTATACTCCAATAAAGATATTTTTTTTAAAAATTGTGTGTCACTCGGAGATGAATTTGATCCTAAAACAAAGAAATGTTTCTATGTATTGACAATAGTTAATCATTGTAAAACAAAAACAAGACTTGCACTTTTACATGATTTTTCTTCCTACTATCTCAAAATACTTTCACATAATAAATTATAGTTCCTCTTTAAGATCAAATATTACAATTCATTTAGTCAGTGAATTAATTATCCAGCAGATCTGGGCCTGTAATTAAGATAATGATAACAGCCTACACACCAGGAAACTTTGGCTTCAACTACATAAACTTAGGCTTGGCAGGTTTTATCAAGAATTATAAAGAGAAAAGGCACCAATGGTAAAATAAAAAAAATTTATGCACTATTATTCTTGTTTTGGGAATCACTTTCAATATCTTGAAAGCTACTTATTTATTCTTTATTCTCCAGTGGCCTTCTTCCAGTATTCCAGGACTTAACCACTTGTCTCCAAAGACCAAAAACTACATACTTCGAAGTCTGCTTTTGAAACTTTTCTCAAGAAATCAGTATCTGTTATACTGATCTATTCCCTGGCGAATGGTTTAGGATTATTTCAAGCTCATCCCATAATACAGGGGTCCCCAACTCCCAGGCCGCAGACCGGTACCAGCCCACAGCCTGTTAGGAACCGGGCCGCAGAGCAGGAGGTGAGCGGGGGGTGAGCGAGCGAAGCTTCATCTGCCACTCCCCATCACCCGCATTACCGCCTGAACCATCCCCCCACCCTTTCCGTGGAAAAACTGTCTTCCATGAAGAGTCCCTGGTGCCAAAAAGGTTGGGGACCGCTGCCATAATACATGCTGTTATCTTAACCACCTTGAAACTTAACATAAGGAAGGTCATCCAGAGGATGACAATGGCTAACTCTCAGACTGCACTTACCATGTAACTGGACACAATAATATATTTTATGAGTTGTTAAAATGCTTTATGGTGAACCCTGGTGAAGAGAAATACTGCTGAGCAGGCAAGATAGGTGACCTGATTTCTAGAAATCCCTTTATCCTAAATATCTACATTTGACTTACTACCAGGGGAAGAAGGAAAATGGAAGATAGCTGTAACTTACCCACTCATTTACTATTGGATTCAAAATGAGAAGCAGAGTTTACTGACAAAGAGAAAATAAGAGGAGAGAAATAAACTTCGAAAATATTTAGGAAACGAACACACAGTGAGCACTTGCCTATTCAATTCCTGACTCCTGTGTTTACTTAAGTTGTGACTAATGACATGTGTCACTCTTTTCCCTTTTGAAAATAAAAACGTCTGTTCAATTTACCTTTCACAGGAAAATCTGGTGAGAATAATTAAAATAAAGTATCATACCATTATTCTGGTCAGAGAAATTTATTTTTCTACCTAAGAGTGTTAATTTTAAGTATCAACTAAACATTAGCTCCCTTTGTACTGAGTCCTAAAGATAAACTTCTCTTGGCTTTTCTAAGGTTAAGCAGCATCATGGAAAGAATTCAAAGTCATATCCTGATCACAGAAAACACTCTACTCCTGATTCCCTAAAGCTTAAATAACAGGAAGTCCCAGCAGGAGAGACTAATCACTTCAATGAACAGGCACACAGAAAAGGGGAACATTTCTAAGCACCTCAAACCAAGTCTTCCAGTCGATTAAGCAGCAGTGTTTATTGTTCACTTACCATTCCATTTTTCTTATGATAATAGCTGAGCACTGGGAAGCGTCCTCCGTGCCGAAACGTAGCTACCTTCCGAAGAGCTTCATCATCGATGGCGTTGGGCACTATGACGATTGGTGGGTAAGAGGGGCAAACAGCAAATTCCTTATTGACATAGCTTAACCTCCATTCACTGGTCTGAAAAACACAAAATACTTCAAAGCTAAGCAAGTATCTCAATGTCACAAAATAATCTGAAAACTTTTAAAGGAGCTTAGAGATCAATTTTCATACAGTGAAGAAGCCATCTCACAGGAATGTACTAGAAGGATACCTAGCCCATATTCAAATACTTCCACAGAAAAGGAGCTCCCCTCTCCAGAGCCAGCTTCCTACAGTGCTAGGTATCCCTAGTTCCTAGAAAGTTCTTCCTCCTATTGAGCAAAACTTATTGCTCTGTAACTTCCTCTATTGTTTTTTACTGTGATTTCAGTACAAGTTCCCCATTTCACATGACATCTTATGGAATATATGAAAGACAGTTGTTTCTCCCTTAGTCTTCTATTCTCCAAGTTAAATATATTAAGTATATTCATGAATATCAGGGCCAACATCATCTCATTCATTCTTGTCTTGGTACCATTTACTTTGTTAACGGTACTCTTAAAGTACAGCAACAGGAAGACTAAAACTCCAGATGATGCTTAACCAGAACAGAAGAGAACACTGCTACTACCTACATCAAACCCCTTGCTCATTTCTGTTATTTAAAAAAGGAGAAAAATGAGGAAGGACAGTTAACATCTTTCTTAAAGCAATAACAACTTAATACTAAGAAAGATTATACTTATAAGTCAATGAAATAATTTTAAACTCAGTATGCTAAGAACCAAAAGTACACAATATAAAACTATCAAATGACAACTTATTTCTAACATCAAAAATGAAAATCACTTAAAGACTGTAAAAAGCTTTGCACAGCAAAAAACAAACAAAATTATGTGTATGTAAATTTCAATATGTTCCTATAAATCAGAGTTGCCCTAACATGCTGGCCATGGCTTGTAGTATCAGGAGGATAAACCAAAGCATGTTTGATAAGTGTATTTAAAAAAAAAAAAAAAGTCCTTTTACAAGATACAATATCATATTTTTTAATTAAATTTTTCCACTGTTCAAAGTTATTCACATTACTAATTTAAAAGACAGTTTCTAAAAAATTATTTTTAAAAAAGGAAGTTACCTGTTTCCTGCTCACTCATCATCTAATTCCTTTTCCCCAGAAGCAACCATTTTCAACTCTTTCAGCTTTTTTTTGTTTTTTTTAAATTTTTGGCTGTTTTTCACAATTAGGTATTACTTACTGATTTCCTACTCCAGAGAATGCTATGATTCTTCATTGACCTGCAATGCCACTTCTGTCAAATATTAACTTTCCACACATGTTGGCCTCTCTATTCTGTCCCACTTGTCTAGCTGCAGCAAGTCCATGGCTTTTAGAATAAGCCTTGTATTTAGTAGGCTAAGTCTCCTAGAATCCTCTTCCCTCCTTCTTGTTCTTCAGAAGAACCTTGGTTCCCCTTGATCCTTTGCTCTTTCATGTAACTTTTATCAAATTCCACTTAAAAACCCACTGGTGTTTTAATAAGATGGCACTGACTTTATAGATTGATTTGGAGACGTCTTTATAATATTTAATATCCTTATCTATGAGCATAGTGTCTGTCCCTCCACTTTTCAAAGCTTTCTTAATTTTTCAATAAAGTTTTAAAATTCTCTCAATAAACATCTTTCATATCTTTTCTTAGATATACTCCTAGGAACCTTATATTTTTATGGCATTTTAGTTGTATGTCTTCAAAATTGTGTTTGGTGTAGAGAAATGCCTACAATTTCAAGATTCTTTCAATTTCCTATGTAGAGAAGCGTATAATCAACAACTAAGAGCAGGGACTTCCCTGGTGGTCCAATGGTTAAGACTTTGCGCTCCCAATGCAGGGGGGCAGGTTCAACCCCTGATCGGGGAACTAAGATCCCACGTACTGCATGGCCAAAAAAACAAAAAAAAAACCCAACTAATAGCAATTTTGCTTCTTTCATTTCAATCCTAATACCTTTTATTTTTCCTTCTTGTCTTCCTGAGCCAGCTAGGAGTAGTGATGGCCGGCGTCTTTGTCTCACTCTTGAACTTAAAGGGAATAATGAAAGATTTGCTTTTTGTATATTTTTGTTTTTGTAGCTACCCTGTATCAGATTAAATAAATTCCTTTCAAATCCAACTCTGCTAAGAGCTTTTTATCATAAATAGATGTTTAATATTATCAAATTGTTTTTTTTCCCTCTTCTAATTTTGTTTCACCATGTATGTAATTTGTCTTTTCTCTTTGGTTAATTTTGTGATATTCTCTTTGCCTTACTGTTCGATAGCTGAACTCAATACATCTAAGTAAAAACTTCCTTTTGATTATCCTACATGGTGTTTGCTGGGATACCCTTGTGCATCTTTGCAGTCCATACCTTCCCCTCCACATCCAATACTAGGAAATCACTAATCTGCTTTTGGTCACTTTTAGTGTCTTATCTAAGAAATCTTTGCCTAATCGATGGTCATAAAGATTTTCTCCTGTGTTTTCTTCAAGAAATTGTATACCTTTAGCTCTTATGTTTTGGTCTATAATATATTTTGAGTTAATTTTTGTGGATGGAAGTAAAGGTCTAGATCTATCTTTTATCAGTCCAATTGTTCCAATGCCATTAGCTGAAAAAAACTCTCCTTTACCTACAGAATTGTCTAGGCACCTTTGGCAAAAATTGACCACAAATGGGAGAGTTTATTTCTAGACCCTCTATCTTATCCTGTTCCATGGATTTATATATCTATCCTTAAGCCAATATACCACATTCTCTTGATTACTGTAACCTGACAGTAAATTTTGAAATCAAGTAATGTAAATAATTTAGCTTTTTTTTTTTTCAAAGTTGTTTTGGCTATTCTAGTAACTCTGAAGTTCCATATAAATTTCAGGATAATCTTGGCAATTTCTACAAAAACATCTATTGGAATTTTGATAGGAGTTGCATTGAATCAATAAATCAATTTGGAGAGAATTAGCATCTTAATGAGAGGTCAGCAAACTATAGTCCACAAGCCAAATCCAGTCCCCTGCTTGTTTTTGTAAATGCAGGCATACCTCAGAGACATTGCAGGTTTGGTTCCAGACCACTGCAATGAAGTGAATATTGCAACAAAGCGAGTCACAAATTTTCTGCTTTCCCAATGCATGTATAAGTTATGTTTACACTATACTGTAGTCTATTATAAGTGTGCAACATCAATATGTCTTAAAAAAGTAAAATGTGCATACCTTAATTGTAAAATATTTTGTTGCTAAAAAATGCTAACCATCATCTGAGCCTTTAGTAAGTCATAATCTTTCTGCTGGTGGAGGATTTGAAATATTTTCAGAATTACCAAAATGCAACAGAGACATGAAGTAAGCAAAGGCTGTTGGAAAAATGGCACTGAAAGACTTGCTTGACATAGGATTGCCAAAAACCTTCAATTTGTAAAAAACGCAATATCTGAAAAGCACAATAAGATGAAAATGCAATAAAATGAGGTATGCCTGTAAGATATTATTGGAACACAGCACCACCCATTCATTGATATATTATCTGTTGCTGTTTTCATGCTGTAACAGCAGAGTGGAGCAGCTGCAACAAAGATTTCATGACCCACAAAGCCTAAAATATTTACTATTGGGTCCTTTACATAACTCAGCCCATTACTGATCTTGACAATATTGTCTTCCAATCCATGAACATGTGTTTCTCCTTTTATTTAGATGTCCTTTAACTTCTCTCAGCAATGTTTTGTGTTTTTCAGTGTATAGATCCTGCCCTTTTGTTAAACTTATTACTAAGTATTTTATTCATTTTAAGATTGCTTATTGCCAGTTAGTTTTTGTACACTTGTATAGAGCAACCTTGCTAAACTTATTAGTTCTAGTTATTTTATTCATTTCTGCTCTTATTTTTATCATTTCATTCTTTCAAGTTCCTTTGCTCATTTTTTTCCCCAGTTTCTTAAGTTGGAGCTTACGTTGGTGATTTTAGACCTTCCTTCTTGTTTTATATTAGCACTTTAACATTATAAGTTTCTCTCTAAACACTGCTTTAGCTATATTCTACAAATTTTGATATTAACATTCAGTTCAAAATATTTCCTAATTTCCTTTCTGATTTCATCTTTGAGTTACAGATTATTTACAAGCATTTTGTTTAATTTAGAAATACTCTGGGTATTCCTCGATACCTTAGTGTTAACTGATTTCTAATATAATTACTTTGTGATCAGGGATTATATTCTGTATGGTTTCAATCCTTTTAAATTTATTGATATTTATTTAATAGCCCAGCGTATGTTCTGTCTTAGAAAACATACCATGTTGCTCTTGCATGTTGTTTATTCTGCAGAAGTTGGGAAGTAGTATTCAATGAATATCAGAGAGTGCTGTTCAGATTCTCTGTCTCTACTTGTTTTGTTGTTGTTTTGTTTTAGTTTAGTTGTTCTATTACTTGCTGAGAGGGCAGTTTAAACAATCTACAATCATCACAGAGTGGCTTATTTCTTCATTTCCATCAATTTTGGCTATCAGGCATAAATATTTATTTTTATATATAAATCATTATGTTGTCCTGATGAATTTTATTATTATGGAATGACCCTCTTTATTTGATAATATTCTGTGTCTTGAAGTGTTTTTTTTAAATCTGGAATTAATAAAGCTACTTGTTTTCTATACTTATTATTTTCATGGCACATTTGCCCCACGCATTTATTTTCAATGTTTCTTTATATTCAAAATGCATCTCTTGTACACAGCAGTATTTGGATCTTGCTTTTTCTTCTTCTTCTTCTTCTTTTTTTGGCCACACCACACAGCTTGAGGGATCTCAGTTCCCCGACCAGGGACTGAACCCGAGCCCTCAGCAGTGAAAACCTTGGAATCCTAACCACTAGGCCACCAGGGAACTCCCTTGCTTTTTTTCTTTAATTCATTCTGACAATCTCTGCCTTTTAATTGGAGCATTTAGCTCATCAATATTAAATATCGACACAGCTGGATTTTAGTCTAGCATTTATTTTCTGTTTGCCCCTTCAGTTTTTATTGCTGTTTCTTCTTTCCCACTTTCTTTTGAATTATTTAAATACTTTTTAGAATTGTACTTTAATGTATTAATCTTTTAATTATACCTCTTAACATTTTTAAGAAGTGACTGCTGAGGACAATGGTTCTCAGCTAGGGGTGATTTTGCCCCAAGAGAACATCTGTCAATGACTGAAGACTACTGGGGTTGGAGGAGAAGAATGCTACTGCCATCTAGTGGCAGGCCAGGGATACTGCCAAACATCCTACAATGCACAGGACAGCTTCTCACAACAAAGAATTATCTAGCCCAAATGTCAACAGTACCAAGTTTGAGAAACTCTGCTCTAGGGATTATAATATATGTTGTTAATTTAAATATTAGCCCACATTACATAATATGTAAAAACCTTTAAGCTGTATTGGTCTATATCCATTCAGCCACACCACACCCAGTCATTTTTAATGACATAGTTTCCATATATAATATGTCTACATACACTATAAACACCACAAAGGCAATACCATACTTTTTGTTTTTTTAATAAATTTATTTATTTATTTATTTTTGGCTGCATTGGGTCTTCGTTGCTATGTGTGGGCTCCTCGTTGTGGTGGCTTCTCTTGTTGCGGAGCACAGGCTTCCGTAGTTGTGGCACGCGGGCTCAGTAGTTGTGGCTCGCAGGCTCTAGAGCACAGGTTCAGTAGTTGTGGCGCATGGGCTTAGTTGCTCTGCGGCACGTGGGATCTTCCCAGACCAGGGCTCGAACCCGTGTCCCCTGCATTGGCAGGCAGATTCTTAACCACTGTGCCACCAGGGAAGCCCCCATTGCCATAGTTTTTGCTTTAAGTAGTCATACATATTATAAAGACACTAAAAAGAAAAAAAATAGCTTGTTATATTTACCTAGAATTTACCATTTCCAATATTCTTCAATCATTTTGAATATTCAGGATTCCCTCTGGTATTATTTCCCTTCAGTCTGAAGAACTACCTTTAACATTTCTTATAGTGAAGGTCTCTTGGTGACAAATTCTTAGTTTCTTTTTATTTGAAAATGTGGTCTCACCTTCCTCCTTGAAAGATACTTTCACCAGATACAGAATTCAGGGTTGGTAGGTTTTACTCCTTTCAACACTTTAAAAGTTTTGTCTTCTAGTCACCATGATTTCTGATGAATAGTCCACGGTCATTTGAATTGTCTGTGTTTGTAATGTGTTGTTTTTATCTGGCAGCTTTCAAGCTCTTCATGTTATCATGGTGCGTTGACAGTTTGACTATGATGTGCCTAGCATGATTTTCTTCATACTTATCCTGTTTGGGGCTTGCTGAGTTTTTTGAATTCAGAAAATCCACCAAATTTTTAGTTTCTGAACATTACTTCCTTAAATATTTTTTCTACCTATTCTGTCTATTCTCTCCTGGATCTGTAATTACACATATACCAGACATTTTGATATTGTTCCACATGTTCCTGAGGCTCTGTTTTTCCATAATTTCTCTTCTCTATTTCTCCAAATAATTTCTATTGCTCTAATTTCAATTTTACTGTTTCTGTCCTCTGTCATTTAGCCTAGTGAATATTTTATTTCAGATACAAATTTTTCAAAAAATGCTGAGTTCCATTTGACTCTTCTTAATGTTTTCTATTTCTCTGCTGAGGTTTCTTTTCTCTCATTTTAAGCATAGTTTCCTTTATGGAAAGTTGGGCAGTTTAAACAGCTGCTCGGAAGACCTTGTATGATCATTTGAACATCTGAGTCATCTTGGGGTTGGCAATTGCTGATTGTCTTTTTTTTTTTTTTTGCAAAGAGCCCAGCTTTTTCTGTTACTAAAGAGGTTTAGTTTAGTCAAAAAAACCAAAGCCCATGTCATCATCAGACTCTTCAGATTCTTCTTTCTTTGCTTCCACTTTCTTCTCCTCAGCTGGGACAGCACTGGTGGAGGGGGCAGGACCTCCTGCTGGGGCAGCACCAGCTGCTGGGGCAGGTCTACCGGCCCCCACGTTGCAGATGAGGCTCCCGATGTTGACAGTGGCCAAAGCCTTTGCAAACAAGCCTGGCCAGAAAGGTTCAACATTTACACCTGCTGCTTTAATGAGGGCATTGATCTTATCCTCCGTGACCATCACCTCATCATCATGCAGGATAAGGGCCAAGTAGATGCAGGCGAGCTCCGAGATGGAGGCCATGGTGCGGGTGAGTGCTAGGCAGGTGCTGCCAGGAGCAATGCTAGTCACCGGATGAAGTGAGGACCGCACCCCAACGCAGCCTTAGCTTCCTCGGAAGGACCAAGCACCTTAGCGGCAGCTGAGGAAAGGAAGCTGATTGTCTTTTTTCTTGAGAACGGGTCATAATATCCTGGCTCATCTGTGGACTGTATCCTGGACATTGTGAATGTTATGTTGCGGAAACTGCATTCTATTACACACCTTTGAAGAGTGTTATGGTTCTGTTTTACAAGGAACTAACTTGTTCAGACTTCAACTGCAAACTCTGTAACATCTGAGGTGCATGGCAGCTCAGACCTTAGTTCTGACTGCTCCCAGTCTGTCCCATGCAATCACGGTTCAAGCCAGAGAGTGCAAGGTTTTTAGCATAAGCCACCTGTTCTCCTTGCATGGCCCTGCAATAAACCTTTCTCTGCTCCAAATTCCAACGTTTCAGTTGGTCTGGCCTCACTGTGTGGTGGTCAAACAAACCTGCATTTGGTAACAGTTTTGGGAGCCAGTCCAGGAGTTCATGCCTATGGCAAGTCGACCCTGGCCAGGAGCAGCCCTTTCCCCGAATCCCCAGGAGCTGCCAGAGCTCATTTTGTTCTGGGGAACTCAGAGGGACTCTCCATGGCAGGTGCTGGCCGCCTCAGCCCAAGTCTGTTTGGAGCCAAGGGACGACCTAAGCTACAGTTCACTTTCGGTGTCGCTTGGGGTTTGATTCAAATGAGCCAGGTATTGAACTGAAGAGAGTAGAGAGAAGGGTTTTTTAACTTCCCCTGCACCCCAAGACAGCCTTTTGCAGAGTGTGCAGTGAGACCTCCTGGTGGCCCAAGAGCCGTGTGGATGAAAGGCTCTTGGTGCTCCACCCAGGCGTCAGGGCTGTGCCTCTGAGGTGGGAGAGCCAACTTCAGGACACTGGTCCACAAGAGACCTCCCAGCTCCACATAATATCAAACGGTGAAAATCTCCCAGAGATCTCCATCTCAACGCCAACACCCAGCTTCACTCAATGACCAGCAAGCTACAGTGCTGGACACCCTATGCCAAACAACTAGCAAGACAGGAACACAACCCCATCCATTAGCAGAGAGGCTGCCTAAAATCATAATAAGGCCACAGACACCCCAAAACACACCACCAGACGTGGACCTGCCCACCAGAAAGACAAGATCCAGCCTCATCCACCAGAACACAGGCACTAGTCCCCTCCACCAGGAAGCCTACACAACCCACTGAATCAACCTTAGCCACTGGGGGCAGACACCAAAAACAATGGGAACTACAAACCTGCAGCCTGCGAAGAGGAGACCCCAAACACAGTAAGTTAAGCAAAATGAGAAGACAAAAAAACACACAGCAGATGAAGGAGCAAGGTAAAAACCCACCAGACCTAACAAATGAAGAGGAAATAGGCAGTCTACCTGAAAAAGAATTCAGAATAATGATAGTAAAGATGATCCAAAATCTTGGAAATAGAATGGAGAAAATACAAGAAACGTTTAACAAGGACCTAGAAGAACTAAAGAGCAAACAAACAATGATGAACAACACAATAAATGAAATTAAAAATTCTCTAGAAGGGATCAATAGCAGAATAACTGAGGCAGAAGAATGGATAAGTGACCTGGAAGATAAAATAGTGGAAATAACTACTGCAGAGCAGAATAAAGAAAAAAGAATGAAAAGAATTGAGGACAGTCTCAGAGACCTCTGGGACAACATTAAACACACCAACATTCGAATTATAGGGGTCCCAGAAGAAGAAGAGAAAAAGAAAGGGACTGAGAAAATATTTGAAGAGATTATAGTTGAAAACTTCCCTAATATGGGAAAGGAAAGAGTTAATCAAGTCCTGGAAGCACAGAGAGTCCCATAGAGGATAAATCCAAGGAGAAACACGCCAAGACACATATTAATCAAACTATCAAAAATTAAATACAAAGAAAAAATATTAAAAGCAGCAAGGGAAAAACAATAAATAACACACAAGGGAATCCCCATAAGGTTAAGAGCTGACCTTTCAGCAGAAACTGTGCAAGCCAGAAGGGAGTGGCAGGACATATTTAAAGTGATGAAGGAGAAAAACCTACAATGAAGATTACTCTACCCAGCAAAGATCTCATTCAGATTTGACGGAGAAATTAAAACCTTTACAGACAAGCAAAAGCTAAGAGAATTCAGCACCACCAAACCAGCTTTACAACAAATGCTAAAGGAACTTCTCTAGGCAGGAAACACAAGAGAAGGAAAAGACCTACAATAACAAACCCAAAACAATTAAGAAAATGGGAATAGGACAAACACATCGATAATTACCTTAAACGTGAATGGATTAAATGCTCCAACCAAAAGACATAGACTGGCTGAATGGATACAAAAACAAGACCCGTATATATGCTGTCAACAAGAGACCCACTACAGACGTAGGGACACATACAGACTGAAAGTGAGGGGATGGAAAAAGATATTCCATGCAAATGGAAATCAAAAGAAAGCTGGAGTAGCAATTCTCATATCAGACAAAATAGACTTTAAAATAAAGACTATTACAAGAGACAAAGAAGGACACTACATAATGATCAAGAGATCGAGCCAAGAAGAAGATATAACAATTGTAAATACTTATGCATCCAACATAGGAGCACCTCAATACATAAGGCAAATAGTAACAGCCATAAAAGGGGAAATCAACAGTAACACAATCATAGTAGGGGACTTTAACACCCCACTTTCACCAATGGACCGATCATCCAAAATGAAAATAAATAAGGAAACACAAGCTTTAAATGATACATTAAACAAGATGGACTTAATTGATATTTATAGGACATTCCATCCAAAAACAACAGAATGCACTTTCTTCTCAAGTGCTCATGGAACATTCTCCAGGATAAACCATATCTTGGGTCACTAATCAAGCCTTGGTAAATTTAAGAAAACTGATATCCTATCAAGTATCTTTTCCGACCACAACGCTATGAGACTATATATCAATTACAGGAAAAAATCTGTAAAAAAATACAAGCACATGGAGGCTAAACAATACACTACTTAATAAACAAGAGATCACTGACGAAATCAAAGAGGAAATCAAAAAATACCTAGACACAAATGACAATGAAAACACGACGACCAAAACCTATGGGATGCAGCAAAAGCAGTTCTAAGAGGGAAGTTTACAGCAGTACAATCCTACCTTAAGAAACAAGAAACACCTCAAATAAACAACCTAACCTTACACCTAAAGCAATTAGAGAAAGAAGAAGAAAAAACCCCAAAGTTAGCAGAAGGAAAGAAATCAAAAAGATCAGATCAGAAATAAATGAAAAAGAAATGAAGGAAACAATAGGAAAGATCAATAAAACTAAAAGCTGGTTCTTAGAGAAGATAAACAAAATTGATAAACCATTTACCAGACTCATCAAGAAAAAAAGGGAGAAGACTCAAATCAGTAGAATTAGAAATGAAAAAGGAGAAGTAACCACTGACACTGCAGAAATACAAACGATCATGAGAGATTACTACAAGCAACTCTATGCCAATAAAATGGACAACCTGGAAGAAATGGACAGATTCTTAGAAATGCACAAACTGCCGAGGCTGAGCCAGGAAGAAATAGAAAATATGAACAGACCAATCACAAGCGCTGAAATTGAAACTGTGATTAAAAATCTTCCAACAAACAAAAGCCCAGGACCAGATGGCTTCACAGGCGAATTCTATCAAACATTTAGAGAAGAGCTAACACCTATCCTTCTCAAACGCTTCCAAAATATAGCAAAGGGAGGAACACTCCCAAACTGATTCCACGAGGCCACCATCACCCTGATATCAAAACCAGACAAAGATGTCACAAAGAAAGAAAACTACAGGCCAATATCGCTGATGAACATAGATGCAAAAATCCTCAACAAAATACTAGCAAACAGAATCCAACAGCACATTAAAAGGATCATACACCATGATCAAGTGGGGTTTATCCCAGGAATGCAAGGATTCTTCAATATACACAAATCAATCAATGTGATACACTATATTAACAAATTGAAGGAGAAAAACCACATGATCATCTCAATCAATGCAGAGAAAGCTTTCAACAAAATTCAACACCCATTTATGATAAAAGCCCTGCAGAAAGTAGGCATAGAGGGAACTTTCCTCAACATAATAAAGGCCATATATGACAAACCCACAGCCAACATCATCTTCAATGGTGAAAAACTGAAACCATTTCCACTAAGATCAGGAACAAGACAAGGTTGCCCACTCTCACCACTATTATTCAACATAGTTTTGGAAGTTTTAGCCATGGCAATCAGAGAAGAAAAAGAAATAAAAGGAATCCAAATTGGAAAAGAAGAAGTAAAGCTGTCACTGTTTGCAGATGACATGATACTATACATAGAGAATCCTAAAGATGCTACCAGAAAACAACTAGAGCTAATCAATGAATTTGGTAAAGTAGCAGGATACAAAATTAATGCACAGAAATCTCTAGCATTCCTATACACTAATGATGAAAAATCAGAAAGTGAAATGAAGAAAACACTCCCATTTACCATTGCAACAAAAAGAATAAAATTTCTAGGAATAAACATACCTAAGGAGACAAAAGACCTGTATGCAGAAAATTTTAAGACACTGATGAAAGAAATTAAAGATGATACAAATAGATGGAGAGATATACCATGTTCTTGGATTGGAAGAATCAACACTGTGAAAATGACTCTACTACCCAAAGCAATCTACAGATTCAATGCAATCCCTATCAAACTACCACTGGCATTTTTCACAGAACTAGAACAAAAAATTTCACAATTTGTATGGAAACACAAAAGACCCCAAATAGCCAAAGCAATCTTGAGAAAGAAAAACGGAGCTGGAGCAATCAGGCTCCCTGACTTCAGACTATACTACAAAGCTACAGTAATCAAGACAGTATGGTACTGGCACAAAAACAGAAATATAGATCAATGGAACAGGATAGAAAGCCCAGAGATAAACCCACACACATATGGTCACCTTATCTTTGATAAAGGAGGTAAGCATATACAGTGGAGAAAAGACAGCCTCTTCAATAAGTGGTGCTTGGAAAACTGGACAGGTACATGTAAAAGTATGAAATTAGAACACTCCCTAACACCACACACAAAAATAAACTCAAAATGGATTAAAGACCTAAATGTAAGGCCAGACACTACCAAACTCTTAGAGGAAAACATAGGCAGAACACTCTATGACATAAATCACAGCAAGATCCTTTTTGACCCACCTCCTAGAGAAATGGAAATAAAAACAAAAATAAACAAATGGGACCTAATGAAACTTAAAAGTTTTTGCTCAGCAAAGGAAACCATAAACAAGACAAAAAGACAACCCTCAGAATGGGAGAAAATATTTGCAAATGAAGCAACTGACAAAGGATTAATCTCCAAAATTTACAAGCAGCTCATGCAGCTCAATATCAAAAAAACAAACAACCCAATCCAAAAATGGGCAGAAGACCTAAACAGACATTTCTCCAAAGAAGATATACAGATTGCCAACAAACAAATGAGAGAATGCTCAACATCATTAATCATTAGAGAAATGCAAATCAGAACTACAATGAGATATCATCTCACACCAGTCAGAATGGCCATCATCAAAAATCTACAAATAATAAATGCTGGAGAGGGTGTGGAGAAAAGGGAACCCTCTTGCACTGCTGGTGGGAATGTAAATTGATACAGCGACTATGGAGAACAGTATGGAGGTTCCTTAAAAAACTAAAAATAGAACTACCATATGACCCAGCAATCCTACTACTGGGCATATACCCTGAGAAAACCATAATTCAAAAAGAGTCATGTACCACAATGTTCATTGCAGCTCTATTTACAATAGCCAGGACATGGACGCAACCTAAGTGTCCATCGACAGATGAATGGATAAAGAAGATGTGGCACATACATACAATGGAATATTACTCAGCCATAAAAAGAAACGAAATTGAGTTATTTGTAGTGAGGTGGATGGACTTAGAGTCTGTCATACAGAGTGAAGTAAGTCAGAAAGAGAAAAACAAATACCATATGCTAACACATATATATGGAATCTAAAAAAAAAATGGTTCTGAGGAACCTAGGGGCAGGACAGGAATAAAGACTCAGACGTAGAGAATGGAATTGAGGACACAGGGAGGGGGAAGGGTAAGCTGGGACGAAGTGAGAGAGTGGCATGGACTTATATATACTACCAAATGTAAACTAGATAGCTAGTGGGAAGCAGCCGCATAGCACAGGGAGATCAGCTCAGTGCTTTGTGACCACCTAGAGGGGTGGGATAGGGAGGGTGAGAGGGAGACACAAGAGGGAGGAGATATGGAGATACACGTATATGTGCAGTTGATTCACTTTGTTATAAAGCAGAAACTAACACACCATTGTAAAGCAATTATACTCCAATAAAGATGTTAAAAAAAAAGAATACAGTAGAGAGTAAGAATGACATGTATGTTTCCCACCATCCTAAAGTTTATATTCTAGCAGCTTGTATCCTAGACCAGAAGAGAGAGAATAAACAAACAATGAATAAGAAGCTTTCACATTAGTGACCCCATCCTACTCGAAGCTCGCTCTTCCCTTGGCTTTTTCCTCCACTCATCCCTTACATGGTTCATCCTTGGCCCCCTACTTACTTTAGATGCTTTCCCTCAGTAATATCAACTTCTCCCCATGGTTCCCACAATGTATACATTGATTACGCTCAATATTTCATTTTTAACACAGATCTCTCATATAAGCTCTAAACTATCTCTTGTACATATTCAATGACGTGCCACACAGGCCCTTTGAATTTGCCATCCCCAAAACTGAACTCAGCTCATTCCCTGTCAAACACATTTCTCTTTCTGTCTTTCCCATGTCAATGGTAAAACCTAGATGCCATTGCCTGTTTTACCTCTCACATCCAGGGAGTGGGTCACCAACTCCTTTTAATTCCACTTGCTGACTCCTTCTGCACTATAACCTCGCTGCTACTGGTCCAACCATCTTCCTTACATGATTACAGCATCCTCTTAAGCAGTTTCTCAGCATTTTGCAACAGAAATGACTTCCTATAACACAGATCTAATAATTTCATTTCCCCTGGGCCTTGTGGAAATTTTGTCAGCACTTATTTTATTGTAGTCAATTACTTAGATAATTATTAGACTTTGAACAATTAGAAGGAAGGGACCATGCTTTGCTTATCTAAAATTTCCATAATCTAGCAATAGTAAGTAAATACCTCAAATCAAGGCATTAAAGATGTTCTCATTAAATTTGTGGATTACAAAATTTGCAGGAATATAAAACAGAAATTCAAATATACAAATTGCTTAAATAATTAGCTAACCCCAAAAGGAAATGCCTACGAGGAAAACAGAGTTGAATATAAGAAAGAATGAATGGACAAACAAATAAAAAGGCAAGGAGGATCCCTTAATAACACATGTATAAGGATGAAGGAATTTTAGTTTATTTCGTTAGTAATTTAATTCTGAAAAAGGCCAATGCAACTTTGGGCTACAGTAAAGTATCAGTAATAGTTCCAATCTACGCTAAATGTTATGGGTACCATATTTTAAGAGAATCAATGACAAACTGAAGGCCTTGCTGAGGAAAGCAGCCAAGACAGGGTGGGGCCCTGAGTTCAGTATTATGGGAAAAGGCTGAAATAAATACTGATATTTAATCTGTAGAAGAGAAAACTTAATGGGGACATAAAAGTTATTAATTTGAAGAACAATTCATAGTAGAGGAATAAGACAACCTGAAAAACACAAGGCAACATCAGAAACATGGGGTCTAAGTACAGGGGAACTTCAGCTTGGTATTAGGACTGTTCCCATCTGGGACGTTACTGTGTGATTTTGCAAATTCTCTTGCACTAGAGATTTCAAGCAGAAGCTGAACAACCGCATCATGGATGTGTTAGCACAGAGGATTTCTGCACAGAATAGGAGACTGATCTGAATGTTGGCTTGTTGAATGTAGACTTCGACTGGTTCACTTATGGCACCTAACTACAAGATAAATCATGAGCAAGTCATTTATACAGACGTTTTTGGATAACCAAAGAAAATCATCCAGACATCTCCCTTCCAGATCAAATTCTGAGTGCCATTTTCCACCTAGGGAGTAACTAAGGATTCCTCTAAGGTAGCTGTTAGCTAGTAGTTAATGGATACGAAAGAAAAGCATCATGCATTTGAGAATGTTTACTATGCAGTTTTTAATGCTATAAAGACCCTGAATATAAATGTAAATACAGGTAGTTATCCACAAACTACATAAAAATGCTCCATACACAAGAATGTAAAATTCCCCTTCCTTTCTCACTTTGCTGCTATGGACATCTTTGTTCTTTAAATTACATGGCACCCTGGTCCCTACTTCTTGATCCTCCTAGGACCCACTTACAGAGGTATGTTGGAAAAAGAAAAGTAGTAAAAAAAAAAAAAAAAAAATTTTTTTTTTGAAGACCAACAGCATCTATTTATTGGACAATTGCAGCTTCTTTCCTAATGAGATACAGCCCATTCCTTTTTTCGGGTATTTGTACATTTCAGCCAGTTAGGGGAGAAGGGAAAGGAACACTCAATGACAGACACAGATGTTTCTTTTTTGGTGAAAGCAAAAAACCTTTATAAACAACATCCCACTCATAAGTAAAAGTGGGATAGAAAAAACTTCATTGTTTTTAATCTGGCATTTATGTATATCTTCTCATTTCATATATACAGTTTATTTGGGTACTATTACCGTCCACTGGCAGAATACTTAACAGTAAAAGCAAGTATCAGGATGGAAAAAGTATTAACAAAAGCTAAGAAAAAAATGGCTTCAGGAGGGTGGGCAGCAGTAGAAGCAGAAAGTGTGCAGGAAGGTCCTGCCAATCTTCCAATCTTCCAGAAAGAACACGTGGATCTAGTACACTGGTCTTAGTAACCCAAATTATAAAATCACAAAAATCTTCCCACAAAAACAAATCGATACATGGTTCTCTAGTGCTCTCCTAGATACACAGTGGGTTCAACAGACTTTTCGGAGATGGCTCAGAACCTAATTACTGTATATAAAGCTGTTTCTAGGAAGACACTTTTAAAACACCCCCAAATTAAAACATGTCAGGACTATCTTTATGAAGATCTTAATGTTTTATCAGTAAATCCACTAGAAGAAAAATTACTTAAACTGCAGCACTGGGAACAAATTATACAAATCTCTGAATGGCAAAGGCTGCAGCACTAATAGCTAATAGATACTTCTTTTAGGCATGGATAAGTCAACTGCACCTTATTACTCGTCAAAAGGAAGTGATCATTTTCACAAGTAAAGTGCAGGGTTATTTCTCATTACCCATAGCTCTCTCAAAAGTTACTCACAGCTGAAGAGTAGAGTTCAAACTCTTGCTCAGGAAGGAAAGAATGCCAGCCATCTTCTATCACTTCAAACATGGGCCGGTAAAAGAAAGGGTACATCAGAGTGATGGAGTCCAGGGTAGATAATGCCTAGAGGAAAAAAGAAATAAAGAAAGAAAATTGAAACATATCACAATTTTAAACACTTCCTAATTGCCAAATTGGTATTAAATACGGCCTAATAACGATGGACACCCAATGTATTTCTCTAACATGGTATTTATCACTAGACACAATTATACCTTACTGAGGCTAATTACCATGCTTTCAGCCTCTAACAAAGTTTCTGGCACATAACATACACTCAATTAGCATTTGCTGAATGAACAAAAGAACAAAACAATGTGCACACCTACTCAGGAGAAAAATGAAAAAACTCCTTCTTGAGACCATTTAATAAGCCCTAATAAAAAGGTCCAAATATTTCTGGGGACCAGAGAACAGGTTTTGGTTAGTCAGTAAGGCCTTGGCTCAAAATCCAGTTATTAACTATATATAAACATATGTAAATTATTTAAAATCAGTGTGTGTTAGCAATTGTAAAAAAGCTTAGTAGCCAAAGAGTCCAAAGGGAGTCAGACTGCTGGACTCAAATTCCAGATGCCAATGCAAGAGTGTTTAAGTAATGTAACCACTCTACACCTCACTTTCCTTAGCTGTAAAATAGAAGAAATAACCTCATAGGTCTACCTCACAGTACCTACCTCTTAGGGCTGATGGGAGCATTAAGAGAGAAAATGTATGTAACAGGGCTAGAACAGTGCCTGGCACATAATAAACTCTAAAATAATTTTACCTGTTACATGCTCCACATAGCTTCCATCGATGTGAAATTTCCTCCCTTCCTAGAGTGATATGGTCAGGTATCCTCCTCATACCTTTATGCTACACTGACCCAAAACCGGGGCAATAACTCTGTGGTCCCAAAATGAGCCTACTGCCATCTGAAGCACTTGAATTCTGGTGACACCACCAGGAAAACTTGACTAGATGGAGGAACTGAGAAACGGATCACCTGGCAGTTTCATCCTTCTGACAGGGGAGTTTTAGAAGCATTTCTATGAGTGGGAAAAAAAGGCACCAAAATCAATTAGCATAATTCAAACTGCAGTAATTTTGGAGACACTCAGCTGGAGGGGGGAAGAGAGCCCAACATCATGCTAACATCCCCTAGCTCTCAGAATAAAGCTACCTCCTTTTAGGTCACAGAAAGATCAGGTCAGTAGAACCTTTATTTTATTTATTTAATTTTTAAATTTTATTATTTAAAAGATATTCTTCGCAATATTAAAAAAATTTTTTTTCCAGCTTTACTGCGGTATAAATTGGCAGTTTTATTAAACTGTAAGATATTTCAAATGTACAAAGTGATGATGTGATACACATGCACATCGCGAAAGGGTTTTCCCCCATCGAGTTAATTAACACATCCATCACCTCACATATTTACCTTCTGTTGTTGTTTATGAAAACATCTAAGTTCTACTCTCTTAGCAAACTTCAGTTACATAATACAGTGTTATCAACTATAGTCCATGTTATGCATTAGATTCTCAAACCTTATCTCATAAACAAACATCTGTAACTTTTACCAACCTCTCCCTATTTCACCCACCTCCAGCCCCTGGAAACCACTTTTCTACTCCCTGTTTCTATGTTTGCTTTTTTTTATTTTTTAGATTCCACATATAAGTGATACCATGCAGTATTTGTCTTCCTCTGTCTGGCTTATTTCACTTAACACAACACCCTCCAGTTTCATCCACGTTGTTGCAAATGGCAGGACTGCTTTCTTTTTTAAGGCTGAATAATATTCCATTGTGTGTGTGTGTGTGTGTGTGAGTGTGTGTGTGTGTGTGTGTGTGTGTGTGTGTGATTTTCCTTATTCATTCATCCATCAACAGACACTTGGGTTGTTTCTATACCTTGGCTATTATGAATAATGCTGCAGTGAACATGGGAGTACGGATATCTCTTTAAGACAATGATTTTATTTCCTTTGGATATATACCGAGAAGTGGGATTGCTGGATCATATGGTAGTTCTATTTTTAATTTCTTGAGGAACCTCCATACTGTATTCCATAGTGATTGGTACAACCATTATTTTAAATGCACGTCAGCAACCATTCTGGCAGGCAATAAGCACTCAGGCTCAGACTTGTCGTGATTACATTTCATGTCACTAGAGACAGAACTTTTCCTTTAAACACATTAATGCTCAAAGAACTGAAGTCATTTCAACCCTAAAAGGCCACTGAAACTATACAGAAAATAAGATTCATCTGACTTCCTGCTATAATTTAGAAAACCAAGCACTTGCCAGTTATTCTTCCAATGGGATTCTATTTATGGCAACAGAATATATTTGGGTATATGGATTTTGATAACAAAGAATAGTTCAACTGTGCTTTATAAGAAATGCACTTATTACTACCAAATTATGTCAAGAAGTATAGAATAAGGGAGCGATATTGGATGCCAGGAAAAGGCTAGAGGCCAAGTACACTATGTGTATTTACTATGCTGTTAAAACAATCAACAGAGCATTCATTTTCTAAGGTCAAATTACTTACGGCTTCTTTTCAGCCTTAAGGGCTTCTACATAATCAGTCAGTTTCTACATAATCAGTCAGTTTCTACAGAGCTTTAGGTAATATGTGTAGCTAAATAAACAACTGATTAGTGTCAGATGCCAAGAAGTTAAGTAAATGCAATCAGCAAGTGGGGTAATAGGCTTTTTGCCCTGTTTCTTCACCGCAGGCAACTTCACTAACACCCACCAGCTATCTTACAAGTTATAAAAGGGATAAGAAAAAAAAATGTGGATGGGACAGTGAAAATCCAACCCCACAACTGAAAAAAAAACACATGCTCAACTGAAGTGGGTGAGTGGCATTCCCCCGCCCAAACAGCAGGACAGCATGTCCCTTTAACAGCCTAGAAGCCACAGTGCGTTTCTCACTCATGTCAGCAAATTCAGCCAAATCAACATTACTGTGTTATTTCCAAATGATGAAAATGTAAGACAAACAGTTCAGCTCATCTTCTCATTTCCTTAAGTAAAATTTAGCAAAAGCAGAAAGAAGAATGCTACATGCCATTTTCTCAGTACCACAATGGTGGTTCCTCTATTTCTCTATTTTTGTTTAAAAGCCAAATGAGATCCTACAGATTTAAGCCTTTCTGCTCCCTTTAACAGTTAAGCCAATAGCATTTATTTTGCATACAAAGCCCAGATCAGTCACTCAAAGACAGAAGGAAAAAAAAATCAGTGTGTCTCTATAATTACCTAGAAAATACTGTAAACATAAAGTTAATTGCTATAATTTAGTGGCAATGATTTAAAATAAAGCAACTTAAAATCTGAGGGTATACCAAAATAGTTGGTTAAAATGGGAAAGAAAACACTGTGAGCTCTTCAATTTGAAGATTAAATTATTTGGGCTTCCCTGGTGGCGCAGTGGTTGAGAGTCTGCCTGCCAATGCAGGGGACACGGGTTCGAGCCCTGGTCTGGGAAGATCCCACATGCCGCGGAGCAACTAGGCCTGTGAGCCACAACTACTGAGCCTGCGCGTCTGGAGCCTGTGCTCCGCAACAAGAGAGGCCGCGATAGTGAGAGGCCCACGCACCGCGATGAAGAGCGGCCCCCACTTGCCGCAACTAGAGAAAGCCCTCGCACAGAAACGAAGACCCAACACAGCCATAAATAAATAAATAAATAAATAAAAAATTTTTAAAAAAATATTAAATTATCCAAGTAAAATTTCTATTATTTGTAATCTGAACAGATATTCAATATCATTTCTGTAAATATAAAACAAATACATCCTGTCTTAAGCAAACATAATATATGGAAATTCAGATTTACTAAAAACAAACAAAAGACTACATCATTGTTGATAATTACTTGCTTTACAAAAGAAATAACGTTTTTAAGAAGTCTCAGCATTTATATACACACAATGGAATATTATTCAGCCTTAAAAGGGAAGGAATTCCTGTCACATGCTACAACGTCGATAAACCCAGAAGAATCAGCAGCATTAAAAACTGCTGTTAAGTCAATGAAATCTTTTTACATTCCTATAACAATGACTCAGGGTGAGGCTCTTCCATTCAGTCTTCAATATTTGAGTCACACAACATGACTAAGTATCTAAAAGAAACATATAGGGGCAGGACAGGAATAAAGACTCAGACGTAGAGAATGGACTTGAGGACACGGGGAGGGGGAAGAGTAAGCCGGGACGAAGTGAGAGAGTGGCATGGACTTATATATACCACCAAATGTAAAATAGATAGCTAGTGGGAAGCAGCCGCATAGCACAGGGAGATCAGCTGGGTGCTATGTGACCGACCACCTGAGGGGTGGGATAGGGAGGGTGGGAGGGAGACGCAAGAGGGAGGAGATATGGGGATATATATATATGTATAGCTGATTCACTTTGTTATAAAGCAGAAACTAAGACACCATTGTAAAGCAATTATACTGCAATAAAGATGTTAAAAAAAAAAAAACATAAGAGCCACAGTGAAGCAGAAAATAAGGTTCCTTTTAATGATTATTTATTTTCATCACATTTTGCTTCCAAAATACTTACCTCAATGGAACTGGCTATATTCAAACATTCCTCCATTCCAGGAATATCCAACTGAATAATTCGAAAATCCTTACATTTTATGATGATGGTACCCAGTGGTCCCACAAACCTATAAAAAAATTATAAATTATGCTTAGGGACCTATATACTCCCAACTCAAAGTATATGATTATTTCTTTAAAAAGAGGAGGTTAGTTATAATCACCATCTATACAGGCAGACCTTCTTTTATTGCACTTCACTTTATTGAGCATCGCAGATATTGCGTTTTTTAAAGATTGAATGTTTGTGGCAACCCTGTGTCCAGCAAGTCTATCGGCGCCATTTTTCCAACAGCATTTGCTCACTTCATCTCTCTGCATCACATTTTGGTAATTCTTACAATATTTCAAACTTTATTATTATTATTGTTGTTATTGTTATTATATTTGTTATGGTGATCTGTGATCAATGATCTTTGATGTTACTATTTTAATTGTTTTGGGGCACCAGTAACCATGCCCATATACTACAGTGAACTTAATTGATAAATGTGTCCTCTGACTGCCCCACCAACTGCCGTTTCCCCATCTCTCTCCCTCTCCTCAGGCCTCCCTATTCCCTTAGACACAAAAATATTTAAATTAAGCCAATTAATAACTCTATAATGCCCTCTAAGAGCTCAAGTAAAAGGAAGAGTCACACATCTTACTTTAACATCAAAAGCTAGAAAGGATTAAGCTTAGTGAGGAAGGCATGTCAGAAGTCGAGACAGGCCAAAAGTTATACCTCTTATGACAAATAGGTAGCAAGGTATGAATGCAAAGGAAAAGTCCTTGAAGGAAATTAAAAGTGCTACTCCAGTGAACACATGAATGATAAGAAAGCAAAACTGCCTAATTGCTGATATGAAGAAAGTTTTAGTGGGCTGGATAGAAGATCAACCAGCCACAACATTCCCGTAAATCAAAGCCTAATCCAGAGCAAGGCCCTCACTCTAATTCTCTGAAGGCAGAGAGAGGCAAGGAAGCTATAAAAGAAAAGTCTGAAGCTAGCAGAAGTTGGTTCATGAGATTTAAGGAAAGAAGCCATCTCCATAACATAAAAGTAAAAGCAAAGCAGCAAGTGCTGATGTAGAAGAAGCAGCAAGTTATCCAGGAGATCTAGCTAAGATAATTCATGAAGGTAGCTGCACTAAACAACAGATTTTCAAGGTAGACAAAGCCTTATACTGGAAGGAGAGGCCATCTGAGGACTTCCGTAGCTAGAGAGAAGTCAGTGCCTGGCTTCAAAGATTCTAAGGACAGACGGACCCTCTTGTTAGGGGATAGTGTGGCTGGTGACTTTAAGTTGAAACCAGTGCTCATATACCATTCCCAAAGTCCTAGGGCCCTTAAGAATTATGTTAAATCTACTCTGCCTGTGCTCTATAAATGGAACAACAAAGCCTGGATGACAGCACATCTGTTTACAACGTGGTTTACTAAGTATTTTAAGCTCACTGTTGAGACCTATTGTTCAGAAAGATTCCTTTCAAAATATTACTGCTCATTGACAATGCACCTGATCACCCATTATCTGATGGAGACGTACAATGACACTAATATTGTTTTCATGCCTGTTAACACAATGCCCATTCTGCAGACCATGGATCAAGGAGTAATTTTGACTTTCAAATCTTATTATTTAATAAATATATTTCAGGGACTTCCCTGGTGGCACAGTGGTTACGAATCCGCCTGCCAATGCAGGGGACATGGGTTCAAGCCCTGGTCTGGGAAGATCCCACATGCTGCAGAGCAACTAAGCTCATGCGCCACAACTACTGAGCCTGCGCTCTAGAGCCCATGAGCCACAACTACTGAAGCCCACATGCGTAGAGCCCGTGCTCCGCAACGAGAAGCCACTGCAATGAGAAGCCCATGCACCACAACAAAGAGTAGCCCCCACTCGCCACAACTAGAGAAAGCCTGCGAGCAGCAACAAAGACCCAACGCAGCCAAAAATTAATTAATTAATTAATTATTTAAAAAAGAAATAGATTTCATAAGGCTATAGCTGCAATACATAGTGATTCTTCTGATAGAACGGGGCAAAGTAAATTGAAAACTTTCTGCAAAGGATTCACCATTCTAGATGCCATTAAGAATATCTCTGATTCATGGGAAGAGGTCAAAATATTAACATTAACAGGAGTTTGAAAGAAGTTGATTCCAACCCTCAAGGATAATGTTGAGGGGTTCAAGACTTCAGTGGAGGAAGTCACTGCAGATGTGGTGGAAATAGCAAGAGAACTAGAATTAGAAGTGGAGCCTGAAGGTGTGAATGAACTGCTGTAGTCTCATGATAAAACTTTAATGGATAAGGAGTTGAACAAAGTGTTTTCTTGAAATGGAATCTACACCTGATGAAGACTGTTGAAATGACATCAAAGGATTTAGAATATTACATAAACTTAGTTGATAAAGCAGCAAGAGGGTTTGAAAGGATTCACTCTGATTTTGAAAAAAGTCCTACTGTGGGAAAAATGCTATCAACAGCATTGCATGCTACAGAGAAATTGTTCTTGAAAGGAAAGAATCAATGTGGCAAACTTCACTGCTGTCTTATTTTAAGAAATTTTCACAGCCACCTCAACCTTCAGCACCCATCACCCTGATCAGTCAGCATTCATCAGCACTGAGGCAAGACCCTCCACCAGCAAAAAGATTACAACTCACTGAAGGCTCAGATGATGATTAGCATTTTTTAGCAATAAAGTATTTTTAAATTAAGGTATGTACACTGCTTTTTTAGATATAATGCTACTGCACATTTAATAAACTACAGTATAGTGTATAATAACTTTTACATGCATTGGGAAACCAAAAAGTTCATGTGACTTGCTTTATTGTCATATCGACTTTACTGAGGCAGTCTGGAACTAAACCTGCAATACCTCCGCCGTGTGCCTGTATTCAACTTTCTTCTCCCCTAGTAATCTAATTAAGGAAGAATCAAGCCTGCATCATTAAAATGTGAGCCACAAATAATTTTAAATATATGTATTTAAAATTTTTTTCAAATATATAAAGTAATTCATGCTGGCCAATTCATTATTGGAGATTATTAGGGGCCTTACTTCAAATAATAGGAAAAACAGATCTGTAATTAATGTATTAAGTGTTTGTGTAGAGATATTTCCAAAGCATAGAAAAACAGTTCATTTCAGATTTTACTTACTTCCAAACTTACAGCAGTTGATTTGAAAAATAAGTATCTTTTTTTCAGTCTTTAAAACCTATTAACTTGCAATATCTATTCTAAGTCAAGGAAAACTTCAGAGTAAATGCCACGTGTAATCATAAATTTTGTATCAGTAAGTTTTGAACAAATTTAATTTTACCTTAGTTGGGATTTTTGTCTTCCTTTTCTTGTTTTTTTTTTTTGTCTGCACTTGTTGATGGTTCTGATTTTTCTTTTGCTTTGCCACTGACTGCCCCAATTCTTTCCCATTAATACTTCTGAGTATTCCCTAAATTAAGAATTCTTATATTGATCTAAAGCGGATAATTTTATTTATACTGTGCCTAGCTTAGGAAAACAACTCCTACAGCTACTCTTCCCAAATTCTACTTCAACTGTAAATACCCCCATGCCCAACATCACTGCACTGTGAATTTGGATAAGCAAAAATTATCAACATGGGTCAAATCCTAGCAAAGAAAATTCCACCAGATATCCACTACTAAACAACACAGTGGAATGCCTCTTATGAAATGTATTTTGAAAACTCATACTCTTGGCACTTCCACTTCTGGCAAAGGTGGAATAACAGGGACCAGATTTACCCTCCTACCTGAAACAACCAAAATAACTGGGCAAAATATAAGGAAAGACTGTTTTCAAGACACTGACCATCAGACAACAAAGAACAGAGCTCTCTGGGAGATGGGTGAGTCCAGTGACTGCCCCAATTTACTGTTTTGAGATTTTCCAAGTTATAGTGAAGGGAGAGGAAAGCTGGGTGGGGTTGATAGTCTGAGGAGACCACCTATATTAGGAAAGAAGGAAATTAATGAAGAAAATTTGGGTCTCAAACTAGTGACCTCAGATTCCACTATACAAGAAATAGAACAGCAAGTTAAATCCAAAGCAGAGAAAATTAAATAATAAAGATAAAAAGAAAAAAAAATAATGAAATAAGAGAAGATTCTAGGGAAAAATGAAAGCAAAAATGATTGTTTCAAAAGATCAATAAAAGTGATAAAATTCTAGCCAGACTGATTAGGAATAAAGAAAGTCACAATTTACCAATGTCAGAAATGAGAGAGGTTACAATCACTACAGACTCCACAGACATTAAAAAATAATAAGGGAATATTAGAAACAATTTTATCCCAATAAATTCAACAAGGTAAATGATATGGACAAATTCCTCAGAAGACACAAACTAGTAAAGATCATTCAAGAATAAATAACCTGGTTAGATCTATATTTACTAAATAAACTGAAATTTTCAATAAAATCTTCCCCACAAAGAAAACTCCAGTCCTGGGTGGCTTCACTGATGAATTCTATAAAACATTTAAGGAAAAAATACTATCAAGTCAAGACACACTCTTCCAAAAAACTGAGAAGAGGCAATTACTTCTCAATTCACACCTAAAGTCCAGCATTTCCCAAATACAAAACCCAAAAATATCACAAGAAAACTACAGACGAATATCCCTCATAGACACAGATGTAAAATTTCTAAACAAAACGTTAGCATATTAAATCCAACAATATATAAAAAGGATAATGTACCACGAGCAAATGGGGTTTATCCCAAAAATGCAAGGGTGGTTTAACAAAGTAATTTACCATATTAACAAGCTGAAAAAGAAAAACAATATGCTCATCTCAATAGATATAGAAAAAGCATTTGACAAAATCCAACAGCTATTCATGATTTTAAAATGAAACAAAACAACCCAACTCTCAGCAAACTAGGAACAGAAGTGAACTTCTTCCACCTGGTAAGAGCATTTACAAAAACAAAAAAACCAAAAAACTCTACCACTAATAGCATACTTAATGAGAAAGACTGAATGCTTTCTCACTAAGATCAGGAATAATACAAGGATGTTCCCTCTCACCACTTCTGTTCAACATTGTACTGGACTTCCCTGGTGGCGCAGTGGTTAAGAATCTGCCTGCCAATGCAGGGGAAATGGGTTCAAGCCCTGGTCCGGGAAGATCCCACATGCTGCAGAGCAACTAAGCCCATGCGCCACAACTACTGAGCCTGCGCTCTAGAGCCCGTGAGCCACAACTGCTAAGCCCGTGCACCACAACTACCGAAGCCCACATGCCTAGAACCCATGCTCCGCAACGAGAGAAGCCACCACAATGAGAAGCCCGTGCACCGCAACGAAGAGTAGCCCCCACTTGCCGCAACTAGAGAAAACCCATGCACAGCAATGAAGACAGAATGCGGCCAAAAATAAAATAAATAAAAATTTTTTTTAAATGATTAATACAAACAGGTAATTGGAAACTGAAATTTGAAAAATATCACTTGAAATAGCATAAAAAAATATGAAATACATAGAGGAAATTCTGACAAAAGATGTGAAAGACCTGTGAGTGAAAACTATAACACACTGCTGAAAGAAATTTGAGACCTAAATAAGATAAATGGAGAGAGAGATTTGTTCATAAGTCAGAAGACTTAATATTATGATATCCTATGTTAATTCTCATCAAGTTCATTTATCAACAGGTTCACCACAATTCTCACAACAGGCCTTTCTTAAAAAGAAATTGACAAGCTGATTCTAAAATTCATATGGAGGAATTCCCTGGCGGTCCAGTAGTTAGGATGCTGTACTTTCACGGACGAGGGTGTGGGTTCAATCCCTGGTCGGGGAAGATCTTGCAAGCTGCATGGTATGGCCAAAAATGAATTTTTAAAATTCATATGGAAATGCAAATGATCTCAAATAACCAAAACAACTTGGAATAATAACAAAATCAGACAGCTAACACTATATAATTTAAAGACTTAATATAAAAATAAAGACTGTGGCAGCAATGGCATCAAATAGATCAATGGAATAGAGAAGAAAGTCTAGAAATACATTCACTTACATATGGACAAAGGTGTGCAAAGACAATTCACTGAAGAAAGGGCAGACTTTTCAAGAAATGGTGCTACAATGATCAGATGTCTATATGAAAAAAAGAATTTGGATCTATACATGAACTATATACAAAACCAACTAAAAATGGATCATATATCTAAACCTAAAACTATAAAACTTCTAGAAGAAAACATGGGAGAAAATCTTTGTGACCTTTGGTTAGGTAAAGATTTCTTAGATATCACAACCCCAGTCTATAAAAGAGCTAATAAACTGTATGTCTTCAGAATTTTAAATGTTTGCTCTCTGAAAGACACAGCTAAAGAGAATAAAAAGACAAGCCACAGACTGAGAGAAAACATTTGCAAATCTTATATTTGATAAAAGACTTGTATCAGAATATACTTAGAAAAAAAAAAAAAAAAACTCAAAACTCAATAAGGGATAGGATTCTGGAAGATAGTGGAATCAGAAGCATTAGGAATCTGTCTTCCCACCTAGATAACAATTGCACTGGCAGAATCTCTTTGCTGTACCTATTTTGGAACTCTGATGTCTATTAAAGGCTTGCAACTTCTAGGGAAAGACTTGGATAATAAATTGCAGTTAATTTTGGATAAATTCAGCTCTTAGCAAAACAGCAGCTACCCATTCCCCACCCCCACCCAAGTGGCAGGCAGCTGTGTAGATGTTCTTAGAGCAGCTTGCACACAGCTTATAGGAGCCAGGGTGGGCAGAAGGGACCCTGTCCTCCAAATAACAGGGATCTGTGCTGTGACTGTTGATTGCTGATTCTAATCACAGAGGTGCAAAGAGGCAGGCAGCCATTGTTGCAACTCCTCCCACTGTTGCAAGCTGCCCCCAGCCCCCAATCGGTGACTTTCAGTGGGTTTAGAGGGTCAGCTCTCTTCCCACTCCTCTTCATTTTTCACTTTTCCCCTTTCGGGAACCAGACAATAAAGATCAGGACATCTGAAAACAACTGTATATATAGGAAAATTAGGAGGTGACTGTGACTGCACATACCCAGGCTCAGAAAAGACCTGAGAAAGCCTTAAGTTTACACCTCAGGCTGATCCTTGGCATAGACGTCCTACAGCAGTCAAAAAAACAAAAACAATAAACAAAAGAAACACCCCAAAACAGCAAACCCTGGGGAGGAGGGAGAATCTGTTTTCCAGAGTTACCACATTATTAGATCTAAACATCCAATGTTGAGCAAAGGAAAAAAAAAAAAATCACAAGGCAGAGAAATTATCAGGAAAGCATGGCCCATTCAAAAGGTAAAAAATAAATAAACAGAAACTGTCCCTGAAAAAGATTTGATGGCAGTTGATATCTTAGACAAAGTCTTTAACAGTCTTAAAGATGCTCAAAGAACTAAAGGAAGATATGGAGAAAGTCAAGAATATAATGTGTGAACAAAACAGAAATATCAATAAAGAGATAGAAAACCTAAAAAAAAAAAAAAAAAAGAAAGAAATTCTGGAGCTGAAAAGTATAAGAACTGGAATCAAAAATTCACAAGAGGGATTCAAAAGCAAATTCTCAGCAAGCAGAAGAAAGAATCAGCAAACTTGAAGACAGGACAATGGAAATTATCAAGTCTGAGAAACAGAAAGAAAAAAAGATTAAAGAAAAGTAACCTGTGAGGCACCAACAAGCAGACCAACACACACACAGTGGGAGTCCCAGAAACAGAAGAGAGAAAGAAAAGGGCAGAGAGGATATCTGAGAAAATAATGGCTGAAAATTTCCCAAATTTGATGAAAGACGTGACTATAAACATCCAAAAACCTCAATGAACTCCAAGTAACATTAACTCAAAGAGACCCACACCAGGAACTCAAAAACTTTGGAGCTAGAAGACAGTGGGCTGATACATTCAAAGTGCTAAAAGGAAAAACTGTCAACTAAAAATCTGATATCAAGGGCTTCCCTGGTGGCGCAGTGGTTAAGAGTCTGCCTGCCAGTGCGGGGGACACGGGTTTGAGCCCTGGTCTGGGAAGATCCCACATGCCGCGGAGCAACTAAGCCCGTGTGCCACAATTACTGAGCCTGCGTGTCTGGAGCCTGTGCTCCGCAACGGGAGAGGCCGCAACAGTGAGAGGCCCACGCACCGTGATGAAGAGTGGCCCCCACTCGCCACAACTGGAGAAAGCCCTCACACAGAAACGAAGACCCAACACAGCCAAAAATAAATAATAAATAAATAAATAAATAAATTTATTAAAAAATCTGATATCAAGCAAAACTGTCCTTCAAAAGTGAGGGAGAAATTAGGACATTCCCAGATAAACAAAAGCTGTGGGAGCTTGTGAGCACTAGATGTGCTCTGCAAGAAATACGCATGGGAATCCTGCAAGGTGAAATGAAAGGACACTAGACAGTAATTTGAAGCTGAATGAAGAAATAAAGATCTCAAAAAGGTAAAAAAAAAGGCAATTATAAAAGCTAGTATTGGGACTTCCCTGGTGGTGCAGTGGTAAGAATCCACCTGCCAATGCAGTGGACATGGGTTCGAACCCTGGTCTGGGAAGATCCCACATGCCACAGAGCAACTAGGCCCGTGTGCCACAACTACTGAGCCTGCGTTCTAGAGCCTGCGAGCCACAACTACTGAGCCCGCATGCCACAACTACTGAAGCCCGCACACCTAGAGCCCATGCTCTGCAACAAAGAGAAACCACCGCAATGAAAAGCCCACACAACGCAATGAAGAGTAGCCCCCACTCGCCACAACTAGAAAAAGCCCACATGCAGCAACGAAGACCCAACACAGCCAAAAATAAATAAAGTTTTTTAAAAAAGCTAGTATTATTGTAACAATGGTTTGTAAACGCACATTTTATTTTCTACATGATTTAAGAGACTAACACATTTAAAAGAATTATTAGATTATGTTTTCAGGCCCAAATACATAAAAATATAATTTTATGACATCAATGGAAAGCAGTGGGGACAGAGCTATAAAGGAGTAGAGTTTTTGTATGTTTTTGAAGTTAAGCTGGTATAAATTCAAATTAGAGTATTATAACTTTAGGATGTTAAATTTAATCCCCATGGTAACCACAAAGAAAACAACTACAGAATATACACAACAGTAAATGAGAAAAAATTTTAAACATTTCATTATAATAAAATCAACTATGTGCAAAAGAAGACAATAATGAAGGAAATGAGGGACAGAAAAGCTTTAAGGCATATAGAGAACAAACAGCACAATGACAGAAGTAAGTCCCTCCTTACCAATAATTACTTTAAATGTAAACGGATTAAACTGTCAAAGGATAGACATTGGCAGAATGGATAAAAACATATGATCCAACTATAGTCTGTCTCACAAGAGACTCACTTGAGATCCAAAGACACAAACAAGTTGAAATTGAAGGGATGAAGGAAAAAGATATTCCAAGCAAATAGTAACCAAAAGACAGCAACGAAGTCTTTACTAGTATTAGACAAAATAGTCTATAAATAAAAAATGGTTATGAGAGACAAAGGACATTATCTATTAATAAAAGGTTCAACACAGCAAGAAGGTGTAACAATTATAAACATTTACACATCTAATGACAATCAAAATATTTGAAGCAAAATCTTGACAGAAGTGAAAGGAGAAATAGACAGTTCTACAATAATAGTCGGAGACTTTAATACCCCACCAGATAGATATACATATGGAAACAGAGGACTTAATACAATAAACTAACTAGACCTAACAGACATAAACACGCTACCCAACAACAATAGGATACACAATCTTCTCAAGTGCACATGGAACAATTTTCAGGATAGACCGTATGTTAGGCCACAAATCAAGTCTCAACAGATTTTAAAAGACAGATATAGAGACCTCCCTGGCAGTCCAGTGGTTAAGACTCTGAGCTTCCACTGCAGGGGGTATGGGTTCGATCCCTGGTGTGGGAACTAAGATCCCGCATACCGCTAGGTGCAGCCAAAAAAAAAAAAAGATACCATACAAAGTATCTTCTCTGACCACATGGGATGAAGTTAGAAATCAGTAACAAAAGTAAAATTGAGAAATTCACCAAATTATGGAAATTAATACACTTTTAAACAACCAATGGATCAAAGAAGAAATCACAAGGGAAATTATAAAACACAGACAAAAAAATGAAAACAAAAACTTGACATTACAAAACTTATAGGGCACAGCAAAAGCTGTATATATTATATATACATATATATAAAATCACCTGATATATGATAAATCAGTCAAGGATGGGTTGTTAGATGATGGTTTTAGGAAAACTGGCTTGCTACATGAAGAAAAACAAGGTTGGATTCTTATCACACTTGAAACAAAGGTAGAATCCAAATGAATGAAAGACCTAAAAATGAAGGGTAAAACTATAAAGCTAATATGGAAGAAAATGTAGGAGAATATCCTAGTAATTTTGGGATAAGGAAGGACTTCTTAAGACTTAAAAAGCACAAACCATAAAGTATCGATGAATTTTGTACTAAAATTAGGACTTCTGTTCCACAAAGGGTGGTGACACAAGAGTTAACAAATGGGTGAGAGATATGGAGAAGATATCTGCAATGTCTAAGCGAAGAATTAATACCTAGAGTATATAAGGAACTGGTGCCAAAAAAAAAAAAAACCCCAGAAAAAGAAACACCAAGGAAATTCACAGGCAATCCACAGAAAGGGAAAAAAATTTTAACGATTTGCTAACAAATCATTGCCCTTCTACAATCCATTTTCTGCCAGCCACCAGAATCACCTTCTAGAAGTCTACCGATTGCTACTTCCACGCTTTCAACTCTCCAAGGCTTCCCATGAAAACCATCCCCATGGCGTAACAGGCTCTACACCATCTGGCCCCTGCTTATCCCTCCAACCACGTTTCTGCCGTCTCCTTAGTCCCCCTAGCTTCTACCCCGTGCTCACTGCCCTCCTGCCACACCTGCCTCTTTGTTCTTCCTCCTACATGCCAGGCATGGTCCTGTCTCAAGTCTCTGCCTTTGCATTCCCTTTGGCTGGAACGCTCCTTCCTCCAATATTCACACTGCAGGCTTCCTCCCTTCATTAATTCAAATGTCACTTGTCTTCTCGAACATTCTTTCTAAATACACTGACTCCAGGCATTCTCTATCCTAACATCTTCCTTTATTTTCCTTTCTGGCATTTATTACCTGACGTTGTTATATATTTATTTGTTGATTTATGTGAACGTCCATCTCCTCCCCTAGTACATAAGCTCCTCATCTGTCTTAGTCACCATTGCATCTGCACAGCCCAGACAGAGCTCAGCATATAGAAGACACATGAAAGTAACCCTTTTTTGAAAGCAACAATTCAACAAACTCTGATCTGACCACCGAGCTCTTTCCATTACATCATGCTGCTTCCCAGGAAAAAGATAAATGTGTACAGTTTGTCATTTCTCCCCGAACAGATTAAAAAGTCCTTACCTTAAATACTTGGTTTAGCCCAACCAGGCCCAGCGTGTAGTAACTGCTAGGTAAATACGATGAAACGAGAGAGTGAAAAGCAACCACAGAAAGAGGTAAGGAAGAAAGAAGAGTTGGCGGCACGGAGAGACTCTAATGTGTATCCTATGACACCACTGACCATTCAGCGGTTAATCCTTTTACTGCCTATGTGCCTATCTGCCCATGCCACAGCTTTGAAGGAGATAAAAATCAACCAAATTCGCGTCCTGGCTTCAAGCAGCTAACATATATGTAACGATCAAAATACAGATTGTAAAATATACTTACGAAAAGAGGTACAATTAAAGAGCTATAGGATTTCAAGGTGAGGGGAATTATTTCTCCTTGTGGGATTAACAGAAGAACCTGTGAAAGGGGTGGCAGATTGAAATGGTTAAACTGAATATTGATAGATGAGTAACAGCTGAAAACTTTTACACAGGAGAAGGTGATCTCAGGAATCTAACAGGAGCCCTCTGCTTGAAAAAATAAATTTATCACCACTTCACCCGTATTAACTTCTACTATTAGGAAGTATTTTCTTTTAAGGCATAACCTCTCTAGGAATCTTCTTAATACTGTATCCAAATTCTCCTGAGAGATAATAGAAAAAGCTGTTGTCATTCATTTATACTTTAGTGTTCACTGGATAACCAATTTACCTTCTTCTGGCTAGAGTAAGTACAAAGCCATTGGGGAAATGATAATTTTGACTGCAAAGGAAGTGTAACTTTTCAACTCTGAGGCACTACCCTGGAAAGAAAGAGTCTGGGGTGCAAAATAAGAGGTTAATTAATTAATACCTTTGTTTAAGAGCCTACTCTGTTCTTTCCAAAAGCCAAACAGAGTAAAAATAAATAAAAGACATTATAATCTCCTATAATGTGAAATCTTAAATTGATGACCCAGAAGGTAAGAAATAAAGAGAAATATGATAAACTGAACATTTTTGAGAGGAGGGGGAAAGGTTTTGTGGAATTTAGACACTACAATACTGAAGTCTACATACTCGAAAGTGGCAAGACTTTACCTAAATCACATTCAATCACAACTTCATGAACTATGATGGACAATTAACATTCAAGGAATATGACGGTGCAAGGAAAAGAAATTTTAAAAGAAAACGTTGCATATCCCCCCACATGGTGTTATGTACCAAAAATGATAATCACGATAACAACCACGTGATAACCCAGCCAGATTGAATGGAAACCTGGTATCTCATTTGGATGGTTTTCTGCTTTCTAAAACTCAAATCCTCAATCTAGGCCAGAGGGGGCTCGATCTGCTGGCTGGGTGGGCGATGGGACGCGTTTCCGCAGACCTGCACCCGAGGACCCCAGGTTCCCCGCGGAACAGGGGTGGGATGTGCACTCACCGCTTGTCGATGGCGTCGATGTTTGAATGCAGGAGCCACAGCTCCTCCGTGTTGTCCTGCCGGGAGGACAGGATCAGGTGGTGGCCAGTAAGACACAAGGTCCCCTCGACGGCCGGGAAGAAAGGCCGGTGCAGCACCACATTGTCCACCCGTGGGGTCTTAATCAGCTCCGCAAACTCCATGTTCCCCAGCGGCCGGAGCCAGGGAACTGCCGAGTCCCGGAGGGGCGAGACGGTTACGCCGCCGCTGGGCTGACGGGAATGACCAGGCGCTGGGCAGGCAGGAGGGGCGGGGACCCGGGCGGGGAGGTCGCGCCCCGCCCCAGGCTGGGATGGGCGCGGCGAGGCCTGTGGCCACCGTCACAGGCCCCGGGAAAGCCGGGGCTGGGCCTGGCCGGGGGCCGCTCCCTCACCGCTCGGTTCCCCCAGGCCCAGGACTCGGGCAAAGAGAACGCTCCGCGACAGGCCCAGCCGCCGCCGCCGGCACCTGGGGACCCGGCCTCGGGTGGGCAAGCTGAGGGGACAAGAAGGAGGCCGCCCCAGGGCCACTTTCCACATCGGAGACGCTACAGACTCCTGGCGAAAGTAGCTACTCGCAGCGGAGCCTAAAGCAACTCCGGGCGGAAGCGGCGGGCTCGAAACTCGGAAGTCTGGGAAGTCCGATCCGGAAGTCAGTCCCCGCCTAGGTCCGATGAGAATGCTTCCGGAAACACAGCGGGAATCGAAGATTTGTGTTCCTAGCAGGAAAAAGCTCTGCCTGCAAGCCAACCGTCGCACCCGCCATCCCTACAAACATTCCGTTTGAGAAAAGGCTGGGGAAAATGGGACGACGAGAAGAGGTCCCTGACCTGCCTCCCTCCACTTGAGCAGTAATCCCTCTTCAGAGCATGGGGCTGCCGTAAATTTTGGCGATTTTCATCCATTGGCCGTGAAGAGATGACACGTGGGATTGAGTAGGTGATCGTGACCCCACAGAAGCGCCAGGTGTAAGGGAGGGACACGGCCGGACACCGCAGACGCCCAGAGGGCGAGCGCCAAGGTGCTGTGACCTTGAACAAGAAAGAGGAAAAGCATACAATCACCTATGAGAGGGACCTAGGTAGAAATACGTACAGTACACTGAAGAGGAAGTGACCAATCCTATACTTTGCGGAAACTCAAGTGACGCGCTAAAACACAGTTAATCTGTAGCAGAACTGGCTTCAGTCTAGGTCTATGAAATTCAAGGAATTGGGCCTTGGTCACCATCGCACGCCCTCCCCATTAAATACAATCCAACTGAACTACTTCCAGACACCTAAACTATGCCAGAAATTTACCTGGTGTCTCCCTCCCCTTTTAAACTAACATTTTCATACTAAAATAGGGCATTAGAGGGGAAATATGCAAGGGTTTAAGTCCCGGTCTACTGCCACTTCATTAACCTTTGAAATCTTCACCATCTAGTACCTAAGAACAGCGAGTTGCCTTAAGTCTCAGAGCAAAGACAAAATAAATTGCCTGAATTCTCATCAGATCACCCAACACGTGTCTCTGCTTCTGTCCTTGTCCTTCCTAAAACGTTCTCTTTCTTAAAACAAAGCCCTTTATGAGATTGTTACAGCTGAGAGTCCAGTTTTATGTTGATTGTCTACAATAGAAAAACAAGAACCATCAGAGAAGAAAGAATGAGAGGAAACGATTTATAAAGTTTTGTTTTTAATTTTGGAATTTTTGTTGTCCTTCCACCATGTGGTTCATTATAACAATTACCAATTGTGGAGGGGAGAATTGACTCCTAGAATGAAGAATTAGAGAAGGTTTTATGGAGAAGGTATCATTTGAGAGGAGGACCTTGAAGGATGAGTTAAGATTTACACCCTGAATGAAGTGTAGCCTAGATAGCTGTCCAGTTTAATGATGTCTTCTAAATGTAGAGAAAAGTTCTTCAGAAATGTCATGACCTTTTTCTTTTAATTTTCCTGGAAAAAAAAAAAGCCTATGAAAAGACCATTGTGTCATTACATTTTTAAATGGTTAATATTCCATAAAGGCATAAACTCTTTTTTGCCAATGAGAGAAAAATTGTCAATATCATGTTGGGTTGTTGTAATGAAATGCCAGAAACTATCAGAAAATTGCATCTTCTCTGGATTGAAACTCCAAGCATAGAAAGCCCTTGAGATCTGAAGAAAACATACATTCAATAGTAAAGAAGAAAGGAGGTGGGAAGCACAATAGCTTAACTTACCACATGAACAGTAGATGGCAGTAGAGTTCAACAGTAATGGGATAGGCTTTCATTCTATTAAAATAATTAAGTGAAGCTGTAGTCAAACAAGTTATTACCCAAGCTGCCCGGATACAAGGGTCTCAGAGGATTCTGATAAACCAAATAAGATGATGTCATTTATAATGTATATAAAACACTCAACACCTGACAGATATTGTCATCATTTCATGCGTAATAAATGGCACTGACATGTAAACATCTAGATGTTATTCTATCAACTAGTCAGCTAGCATGTATTAACTGCCTACCTGGTCATCGCCACTGTGGGGAATGGGAACAATAGATCTGACACGGCCCTTGCCCGCAAAGAGTAATAACTAATCTGGGGAGGCCAACACACCCCACATAACGAATGAACAAAATAAGAGAGTAAGTGCTAAATTATGAAGTACAGATTTACTTTCCTGGTTTTGTGTCTCTCCATTAGGCCTTGAGGAGTTAGTAGAAATGAAGGTATTTTGAAAACAGTAGGTCAACAATTGCCTAAAGTAGCAGGAGCATCTCAGGTGGAGAAGATAGTGCCTCTGTGTACCATTGACGAGCAGCTATTCTCCATGTGCTTTGTAATTATGTGTTGACCGTAGGCAGCTGAGACGAACTGATAACCTTGTGCTGTGCCTTTCTTGTGTTCTCCATCCCCTTCATCCGCCACGCAAATCAATCACTAAATTGTTGATCATATCTTCTAACAGCTCTTGAATTCCTCCACTTCTCTCCATCCCCAGGGCCACTGCCATAGCTTGTACCATCATTTCTCACCTACTGTTACTTGATAGGAGAAGCCTCTCAGTTGGTCACCTTTCTTCTGGAGAGGTTCTCCTCCAACCCACTTTCCACTTGGCAGTTAAAGCCCTCTTTGCTGTTCCAAATTGCTTTTTTCTTCTCTTAACTTGTAAGTCCCTTTGTGATCAGCATCCTAGACCTCATCTCTCCTACTTCTCTCTACTCAACACAACAGTCCCCCACCCCCATTTTCATGCCAACCATCCTTAAATAGCTCGCTGTATCCTTTTGAGATTTTGCACCCG
Organism: Balaenoptera acutorostrata; assembly: GCF_949987535.1. Classification (NCBI taxonomy): domain Eukaryota; kingdom Metazoa; phylum Chordata; class Mammalia; order Artiodactyla; family Balaenopteridae; genus Balaenoptera; species Balaenoptera acutorostrata. Next base: position 8,481,732 of record NC_080069.1, read on the forward strand.
TTTAGAACCTTGCTACCAAGTGGAAGTGTAGAACAGGGATTCATCATCAGCGTTCCCTGGGAACTTCACTGGAAATGTTCTGTTCCAGAGCTACTGAATCAGAATCTGCACTTCAACAAGACTCCTAGATGATTTTTGTGCACATGAGAGTTTGAGAAAGCACTCAAATCTGACTGTTCTTTCTGCCTCGTATATACTCATCTCACTCCCAGTACCTTGTCCCCTGACCTGCTAATGCCTATCATCCTTCAGATTTCATCTCAGATGTCACTACTTCTGGGAAGCCTTCTCTGACTTCCCCTCCAAAACTATGGGCTCCATGTTATAAAGGTTCCACAGCACTAGGTAATAATAATAGTAATAACAGTTCACATTTTTGAGTGTTTACTCTGTGTTCCAGACATTGTGATAAATGCTTTACAAGCATTGGCTCATGTAGTCCTTCCACAATTCTTTGAGGTTGGTTAGTATTCTCCTTTTACTGATGAGGAAACTGGGGCCCAGAGATTTTAATAATGTTTCCAAGGTCAGACAGCAATAAGTGGTGGAAGCGGGATTTGGAACCAAGTAGTCAAGTGCAGACTCTGCTCTTCATCACCATGCTACATGGCCACCCAGGAGATCTGAGCCCACCTTGGTTACTCTCTCTGATTTCACCTCTTCAACTGTCTTGAAATAGACTCCTTATGTGTCCATAACAGCATTCCACTAGACAGTAAGCTCCTTGAGAGGAAGGACAATTTCTTTTTTTTTTTAAATAAATTTAATTATTTTATTTATTTTTATTTTTGGCTGTATTGGGTCTTCGTTGCTGCGCACAGGCTTTCTCTAGTTGCAGCGAGCCGGGGCTACTCTTTGTTGCAGTGCGCAGGCTTCTCATTGCGGTGGCTTCTCTTGTTGTGCAGCACGGGCTCTGGGCGCACAGGCTTCAGTAGTTGTGGCACGTGGGCTCAGTAGTTGTGGCTCGCGAGCTCTAGAACACAGGCTCAGTAGTTGTGGCTCATGGGCTTAGTTGCTCCGTGGCATGTGGGATCTTCCTGGACCAGGGCTCAAACCCATGTCCCCTGCATTGGCAGGCGGATTCTCAACCACTGCACCACCAGGGAAGTCCCGGGACCATTTCTTTTTTTTTTTTTGGGGGGGGGGGACCATTTCTTGATTGCAATATGCCCAGCGTCTAGCTTAGTGCCAATACATAGTAGCCACTCAATGTATATTTGTTGAATACATACTCTGTATTTTACTTAACATATTCCACCCTGACCTCTCCTCCACCCCCAATCTGAGTGACTTTAGATATTACTGTGGATGCTTAAAGCAGTATTTTGATGAGAGCAGGAGGAAGGTGGTGTTATATTGTTCCCACCTTGCAGATGAGGAAATTAAAGCAGATGAATAACTTCCCAGTGATGATGATATCTATCGTCTCTTATGTTTAGTCACTGTTTTACAATTTACATGTTTTCTAATATTCTGTCACATATAGCTCTCAGTACCCTGGCGAAGCAGATAGGAGAGGTATTGGTCCCAGCTCAGAGAAGAATGGAGGCTCAAAGGATGCCGATGTCCTTTCAATGACAAACTAAGCGGAGAAGCAGAAACCCAAAGGCAACAATTCTGAGTCCCAAACCCAGGCCTTTGCTAAATTAAATTAGATTCACTTGGCATTGCTTTTATCTGTTAAGATTCTGAAATGTGGGTGTTGGGAGAAGACAGCCATTCTTAAGTAAGAAAAGGAGGGCTGAGGTTTCACTGCACACAGCAACAAAAGGAAGCCTCTGGTGACAGTGATATGGTCCATAGGTCTGTGTTCAGATACTACATTCTAATAGCCACATTCCTGTGTCTCAGTCACTGAGCTGCTTCATTTTTTTAGACCAGTCAGAAGCACAGGAACCCAGCACTTTAGAAAAAAGTAGCAAACTGGAGGGCAGAGGAGCTGATTTATTTTATTGCACATAAAATAAATCAGCCCAAACAGAATTGCTTGAAACAACATCCAATAGTTGATAGTTAGAGCTGGAGTAGTGGGAAGGGGAATGGGATGGGGAGTGAGAGCTGCCCAGTCATCTGTTTCTATGGTCTCAGGTTCTCTTCCCTGTGGTCTCCTTGGGAGTTAATTCTGTATTCCGGCTAGTACAGTTATAATAGGGAAGAACAAATCTGACTCCATATTAGCTCTGTTTCTTTTACTTTAATCTTTGTATTCTGTTGCTTTTGCCACAAGTTAAGAATGTTGCCTATACCCTGAAATATACAGGATAGCCCGTTCTCAAGGCTCTGATCTTTAAAGGTGTACACTTTTCTATTCGTATAGAGATAAAAAGTTGTAGAACAGAGAGTAACGGTTGTCTTGTCGAGGTTCACAGGAACGTGGTGATCAGACCTACAGGGACAGCTCCAAGAACAGAGGATTCCCACACCAAGAAGTTTGCAGCAATCAACCATACCCCCTCCCCTTTGAGTATAAGAGAAGCCCGAATTTTAACTGGGGAAAGATGGTTCTTTGGGACACTAGTCCACCATCATCTTGGTCTGCTGGCTTTTCTAATAAAGTTGATATTCCTTGCCCCAACACCTCGTCTCTCGATTTATTGGCCTGTCATGAGGCCATCAATACGAGCTTGGACTCGGTAACACAGCGGCCTTAGCACAGGCGGGCTGCATACATGGCAGCTGAAGGTCAAGAGTGAATATTCCCAAGAGCAAATCAGAGCTGCATCAACTTTTATGACCCAGACTCGGATGTCACATAATGTCATTTCCACTGCACTCTGTGGATCTTAAACAGTCACAAAACCCACTCAGTTTCGAAGGGAGAGGACACTGATCCCATCTCTCAATAGGAGTGGTGTCAGAAAACGTCTGCCACAAGGGTGCAGTTGATAGTGGGAAACATATATGTATGAACTCAACTTCCCCTGTGCACACGGGCAGCTGGAAGGAGGAATAAAGAGAATATTTGGAAAGAGAGAACACTCCGGTAAAGTGCTTTTCTGCTCATAGCCATAATGAAGTGAACTAAGAATCTGCAATTGCATATAATTGGATATAATTAAAAGAAAGAGACACGTCTAAAATAAAGGCATAATTAAGAAGTAGAAAAATTTACTAGGTGGGACTGTCAGCAATGCAAATTCAGTGAATACTGTTGGGGTTTATTTTATTGTCACTGAACCTAAATCAGGATCAATGTCCAATAAAGGAGGGAAGAAGTCTGCCCTCAGCTCTTTAAGTCACACTTCCCTAGCCTCCCATTCCTTCTTTCCCCACACGATTTAGGGGAAGCTTTGTATACAAGTTTAAGTGCGACATATAGTTTTGTTTTCAACCCTTTAATTTGTTTAATAGACTATGATACCTGTTCCAATATCCCTTCCTGTCGTCCCTAACTTTCCTTCCTTTGCCTTTACTCCACTGTCCTTTGCTTTCTCATCTTATTCTGCTTTTCTCTCCCCAATCTTTCTTCTCAGAGATGACCACCTTAAGAAGACCTGCAAGTATCACCCCAAAGATGACTCAGTAATTACAAAAAGAACAGCATGTCTTTATACTGGAGAGATCTGGTGATCATCACCATGACCAAGTGTCAACAGTGCGACACCCAGACATTCTGTGCCTCCTGATGAGAGGCAAGGTCAGGTTCACAGCATCACCTGGGACATGTTCTTGCCAGACACACTTAACTCAAATCTAAAGGAAAACATCAGACACATCCCCAGGGTGGAATATTCTACAAGGCAATTGCCCTGGGTTCTCCTAAAAATTCAGTGCCACGGAAAACAAAAGCAAAAGGCAAGAGAACCATCCCAGATTCAGAGGTGAAAGGGATATAACAACCAAATGCAAGGCAGGAAACTTGATTAAATTCCCGATCCAAAGAAAAAATTACTGCAAAAGGCATTCTGGGGGGAGTGTGAATATGGAATTTATACTAGATGATATTATTGAGTTAATGTTAGTTTTCTTAGGTGGGATAATTATCATGTGGTTGTGCAGGAAAATGTCCTTTTTCTCAAGAAATGCATGCTGAAATATTTAAAGACGAAGTGTACATATACATACATGTATATAGATACATATGTACATACACATGAAGTATGTACACACACACACAGGGGATGAAAATGTCCCTTTTCTCAAGAAACGCATGCTGAAATATTTAAAGATGAAGTGTACATATACATACATGTATATATATACATATAGATACATATATACATACACATGAAGTATGTACACACACACAGTATGAAAATGTGGCATTTATTTATTATTGATAATTGGTTAATGTGGGTGAAGGGTTTAAGGATGTGTAGTATACCATTTTTCCAACTTTTCTATACCTGGAAATTTTTTCAAAGTTAAGATTGAAAAAAAAATCAAAATAAAAAAAAAAACCCACCAATTATGACACGCTGAAATAGAATGGGCAGTAAGGCAAGTTCTGGCATTTGACAGCTAAACACAAGAACGCACTTGGAACTGTGGTTTAGCATCGTGTGTAGTCTGGAGTGGCCTGGATTGGTGATTCAATTTTAATGTGCCCTGACCCACGGAAGCATAATTGTTGATCTTTCTGAGGAGGTCTAGATTCGTAAAGCTCACCAAAGACCAAAAGACTTGGCAATAGTTAACTACTGCTGTGAACTTTATTGTTTCTTTGTAAGGGGTTACTTGTAGGAATTCAAATATGAGTTGTTAAATCATACATTCATAATTTAAAGCCCACATAATGTAATCTCTTCATCAGTCAGAACTTCTCTACATCTGACAATTTCAAATCCCCAAATCCAACTTCTGACCACAGTTTCCTTTACATGACTTTCACTCACACTAAATCTGCCCTGCTCAGGTTGACTTCAAGTCTCTACTAGCCTTACTTAGTGTCACTTCCTTCCCTGCCCAGGCCCCACCCACTGGTCAATAATTTCCACCACACTCTCCAGCAGCCTTAGCTCCACCTGCGTGAAGGAAAGGATTGCATTTCCTTTATCCTTGTAGCTCCAGCAATGGGCATGCAATAAATATTTGACAAATACATCTGAATGAAATTGAATTTTCTAATCCAACCCTCTCATTTCACAGATGAGGAAATTAGGCTCAGAGATTTGAAATCACTGATCTAAGATCACATGGCTAGTTAGTGGCAGATTGGGGACTAAAATCCATTTTCATTTTTTCTTCCAGTTTTATTGAGATGTAATTGATTTACAGCACTATAGAAGTTTAGTTGTGCAGCATAATGATTTGACTTACATACATCATGAAATAAGTACCACAATAAGTTTAGTGAATATCCATCATGTCATATAGATACAAAATAAAAGAAATAAAGAAATATTTTCCCTTGTGATGAGAACTCTTAGGATTTATTCTCTTAACAACTTTCATATGTCACATACAGCAGTGTTAATTATATTTATCATGTTATACATTATATTCCTAGTACTTACTTATCTTATAACTGGGAGTTTGTACCTTCTGACCATCTTCATCCAATTCCTCCTCCCCCCAGCCCCACCTCTGATAACCACAAATCGGATTTCTTTTTCTGTGAGTTTGTTTGTTTCTTTTGTTTTGAAGTATAATTGGTCTACAGCACTACGTTAGTTCCAGTTACACAACATAGTGATTCGATATTTCTATACATTTCAAGATGATCACCATGACAAGTCCTGTTACTCCATGTCACCATACAAAGATATTGCATAGTTATTGACTATCTTCCCCACCCTGTATGTTTCATATCCATGACTCATCTGTTCTGCAACTGGAAGTTTGTACTTCCTAATCTCCCTCACTTATTTCTTTCCTCACCTACTCCCCTCCCCTCTGGCAGCCACCTGTTTGTTCTCTGTATCTATAAGTCTGTTTCTGTTTTGTTATGTTTGTTCATTTGCTTTGTTTTTTAGATTCCACATGTAAGTGAAATCATACAGTATTTGTCTTTCTCTGTCTGACTTATTTCACTTAGCATAATACACTTTAGGTCCATCCATGTTATTGCAAATGGCAGAATTTCATTCTTTTTTACAGCTGAGTAATATTCCATTGTATAGATATACCACATCTTCTTTATCCATTCATCTGTTGATGGACACTTAGGTTGCCTCTGTGTCTTGGCAATTGTAAATAATGCTGCAAAATCCATTTTCTTTTAACTTTCTGGTCAATGTTCTTTCTACTGCCAATGCTTTCTTTGCTATCACTTATTTAGTCTAGTTTAGTTGCTATTTTTTGAGATAAGATAAATGAGGAACAGAGAAAGAATGAAGAACCAATTTGTCTAAAAATACCAAATAATGGCCCAGGATATGTCTCCCACAGTCTGGCCTCTGGGTCTGTGTTTCCTCCAATTCCTCATCCCCAGGGGAGTAGAGGTATATGTGACTATACACAGGAAAGAAGTTCTCTCCTCTTCTGGTTTTCTGCTGCATTTTTAATCAGTTCCTCCCTGACAAAAAGACTCTTGCCCCTTGATTCACTTTGACTTTTTCTCCTTGGTTTCAGTGTGTGTGTGTGTGTCCCTCAGGTTTTCGCTTTTAAGGAGCAATGAACATCTATTTTTCTCAACTCTCAATTTGAGAACATCTCCTGTCCTAAGACTTAAGAGAACATTCTGGGGCTTCCCTGTAGCGCAGTAGTTGAGAATCTGCCTGCCAATGCAGGGGACACAGGTTCGAGCCCTGGTCTGGGTAGATCCCACATGCCGCGGAGCAACTAAGCCTGTGAGCCACAACTACTGAGCCTGCGCGTCTGGAGCCTGTGCTCCACAACAAGAGAGGCACGATAGTGGGAGGCCCACGCACCGCGATGAAGAGTGGCCCCCGCTTGACGCAACTAGAGAAAGCCCTCACACAGAAACGAAGACCCAACACGGCCAAAAATAAAATTAATTAATTAATTAATTTTTTTAAAAAAAGAGGACATTCTGTCATCATCAGTATCAAAGATAAACAAAACCAGATACTAGTTAAAGTGGTAAGGGCAGATTTTAATCAGGAATATAGTATTGCAATAGGGAAGAGGGTCCAGAGTGAATTGAACTTTGATTTGTTCAAAGGTGACTGGGTGTTTTAAAGGGAAAATGAGATTATTTCTTTAATTTCTCTTTCTAATATTTCATTGTTAGTGTACAGAAATGCAACAGATTTCTGTATACTAATTTTGTATTCTGCAACTTTACCAAATTCATTGATGAGCTCTAGTAGTTTTCTGGTAGCATCTTTAGGATTTTCTATGTGTAGTATCATGTCATCTGCAAACAGTGACAGTGTTACTTCTTCCTTTCCAATTCTAATCAGGCCCTCTGAGCTGCATTCTTCACTAAGCCTCAGCCTTGGCCTCTAAAAACTGCAAACCTTTAGCATAAGTGACTTCATCCACTCGCCTCTCCTTACCCCCCACACATTAAAAGCCTTGAATAACACTAACACGATCTCTAACAGCTCAAGGCCACAGCCCTAGGGTGAACCTAGCCACCTTGAAGCACTTGCCTGAAAAACCTCAAACCTACCAAAAGAATTTACTATTTGTTCCACCCAACACCTGACGATAGGCCCTGACCTGACTTTACAGAACATTTACTAAAAAGGGCCTACAACTGTGAACCCTTCCTCTGTCCCTTTGAGATATATATTTATCTCCTACAACTCAGGAGTGTCTTTGTCAAGGACCTGAAAGCCATTCCTTTGAAATGCAATCCTCAGGAAGGATAGGGCCCCTGTCTGCCAGTCTGTGGGAGGACACAATCCTAACTTGATAGTAATTGCCATCTAACAGACACAGTGGCCTGATGGCTGAACTGTGTCCCCCAAAATTCATATTTTGAAGTTCTAACTCCCAGGACCTCAGAATGTGACTGTCTGTAGAGACAGGGTCTTTTAAGAGATGATTAAAGTTAAATGAGGTCCTTAGGGTGGCCCTAATCCAATATGTCTAAAGCCTTTATAAGAAGAGAATATTAGGGACTTCCCTGGCCATCCAGTGGTTCAGACTCCACGCTTCCAATGCAAGGGCCATGGGTTCGATCCCCGGTCGGGGAGGTAAGATCCCACATGCTGTGCAGCACAGCTGAAAAATTTTTTAAATAAAGAGAGAGAGAATATTAGGACACAGACACACAGAGGGGGAGGCCATGTGAAGACATGGGGAGAAGACAGCTGTCTACAAGCCCCAGAGAGAGGTCTCAGGAAAAACCAACCCTCTGACACCTTGATCTTGGACTTCCAGCCTCCAGAGTTCTGAGAAAATAAGTTTCTGTTGTTTAAGTCTCTCTGTCTGTGGTACCTTGTTATGGCAGCCCTAGCAAATTAATGTAGATGGTCTTCTATTTATTTTTTTTTAAAAACCTGTATGAAACCAAAGATTAAGAAATAATTGACACGGGGGCTTCCCTGGTGGCACAGTGGTTGAGAATCCGCCTGCCAATGCAGGGGACACGGGTTCGAGCCCTGGTCCGGGAAGATCCCACATGCCACGGAGCAACTAAGCCTGTGCCACAACTACTGAGCCTACGCGCCTAGAGCCCGTGCTCCACAACAAGAGAAACCACCACAATGAGAAACCCACGCACTGCAGCAAAGAGTAGCCCTGCTTGCCGCAACTACAGAAAAACCTGCGCTCAGCAACGAAGACCCAACGCAGCCATAAATAAATAAATAAATAAATAAATAAATAAATAAATAAATTTATTTTAAAAAAAGAAGAAGAAAGAAATAATTGACATGGTCAACCCAGACAACTCTGGTCTCCCTCACTCCTCCATCGTGGTTCTTCAGGTGATGCAATAGCAGAAACTAGTTGAGGCACCCCCATTATGTTAACCCTCATTCAGCCCTTATTCTTTCTGCTCATTCAACCGGTCTCCTACAGATGTTTTTACCCCCCTCTCTTTCTTGCTTAATTGCACTCTGAAAATGATTGCCCTCTAGCTAAAGTTGTATTATGCACCTGATGTTTGCTTCTCCAAGACAACACTCCCTAACACTCCTTTCCTTCGTGAGCATCCTTCATTCCAGAAAGAAGGTCACGGAACGATAACCTCGAGGACCAACAGAACCTGTTCTGGAACCACCTGACACCAGCCCTAATATTCTCAATGTCTCCAGGAGGAAAGAAGAATGCAAGACTACATCAGCCCCAATCCTTATCTACAGCTTTATTTTTCACCCTGAAACTATAAGACCCTTTCCTATTTCTCAGGAAGGGGGGCACAGTCTTGAGGGTGTTGGCCTGCTGTAGCCCCCTTTGCCTGGCAAAGTAATAAAGCTACTCTTTTCTACTCCTCGAACAGTGAAGGTGGGCCGAAGGTAGTCACTGAACATTTACTATGTGCCCAGCCCTTGTATACTGTATATGTTTCCTATGGCTGCTGTAACGCATTACCACACACTTAGTGGCTTAAAACAACACACATTTAAGGCAGCACAGTGGTGCAGTGGAAGCATGCTGGGCCCGTAACCCAGAGGTTGATGGATTAAAACCATCCTCTGCTATGAGGTTTTACGCTTGCTTCCTTTTTTCTAAACTTTTGTCCAACTAGGGTATGAGCACAAAAACCAAATCAATTTCTAGATCTTCCAATGCAGTATATATATACAATGGAATATTACTCAGCCTTAAAAAAGAATGAAATAATGCCATTTGCGCAACATGGATGGACCTAGAGATTACCATACTAAGTGAAGTAAATCAGACATAGAAAGACAAATATACAATATCACTTACATGTGGAATCTAAAAAAAATGACACAAATGAACTTATTTACAAAACAGAGACAGACTCACAGACATAGAAAACAAATTTATGGTTACCAAAGGGGAGGGGGGGAGGAATAAATTAGGAGTTTGGGATTAACATATACACACTACTATATATAAAATAGATAATCAACAAGGACCTACTGTATAGCACAGGGAACTCTATTCAATATTTTGTAATATCCTAAATGGGAAAAGAATCTGGAAAACAATAGGTGTATGTATATGTATAACTGAATCACTCTGCTATATACCTGAAACTAACACAACATTGTAAATCAACTATACTCCAATATAAATTTAAAATGTTTCAAAAAGACAAATGCTCTATGATAAGAGCATTTATAAACAAGGTGGAGATAAATATTTTAAAAAGACAAATGCTTTACAATATCAGCAAGGTGGAGAAAAATAAACACAGGAATCTTCTGAGTAGAGAGGCAGAAAATAAGAAAAGGGATACCCAGGCTTCACTGCAGGAAAAAAGAGAAAATAGAACATTGGAACTTCCATCACAAAGATGTAACTTAATTATAATATTTACATTGTAACAAATAGTGTCCTAAAAAAGGAGAGAAAGCAAACTTTTCTGTTCCAATCAAAGGTAAGGAAGGTCTTCCAAAGTTGGATGTTTTAATTGTTAAATGGAACGTAGTCTTCATTTAGTGTTTTCTCATTTCTAAAAAGGCTGTGCATTGTAATTTAAATCTTTCTATAACAAAACAATCTTTAAGTTCTAGAAAATGGCTTATTTATTTATATATTTACATATATTATATTTTATACATTTGATATTTCAAAGAGTTGGAACAGTTCCTCACAGTTGGTAGGAATGGGATTCATCCTGGGTTCTGAGTTTCTGTATTTAGATGGGGTTGCATTTACAAATCAACTATTAACACTTAGTCTCTTACTAGCAGTCTCAGATTACTTTTATCTGGACCCAAATCCTAAAATCCACCCACCATCCTAATCACCCATCTTTATTTAGGTCCCACCATCCTGGAAGAGTCAGGTATAAAAGAGTGAACGGTAAATAGTAGATCCTCAGTGATGAAGCTCACTGGGGAAAAGCTGGTGTATGAGAGCAGAGGAAATGCAATGAATAAAGCACTGTAAAAAAGAATAAAGGTCATTTTGAACCTTTTGTATCAAAAGGAGTCAGGGCTGGGGTGGGTAGCAGACATTAACCAAAGGTATGAAAGCAATCTGTTAATTACTTGATATTTGCTTTGCCCCTAAAGTTGAACTCATCAGAGCTCCTAACACACTCATTTAGTGCCCATTTTCCATTGTACCTTCCTTTTATGCTGTTTGAATCTACAGAAAAAAGATTTAACCCTATCTCAAACTAATCACAAAAATAAGTTCTAGCTGAAATAAAGCTCTAAGCGTAAAAAAAAAAAAAAAACCCACAAAATTATTGCCTTCCATTTTTAGCAATATGGCAGACTACAAACCCTAATAACACTTTGTGTAAAACACCTATAATGGTCTGACTGTGTTTAAAAAAACAAGTATTTTTAAATATTTTTAAAATAACCCAACATATTATTAAATGTATAGCTGGCCTAGCAAAAAAGTAAAAGAAAATTCTCAAAGGCCAAAAATAATGGAAATCATGAATTCAGTGATGTGAGCAAGGATCAGAAGCAGTTACTGTTCAAGGAACATCTAGGGGCCTGGAGTTTCCATTTAATAATTTGGTTGAGGGGAAAGGAGACAAAGTCTAGTGCCTACACAGGTTGTAAGTCTACCATCTGGAGACCTTCATTATTTGGGACCCTGAAAGCCACATTTCATTGAGTAATCCAGGAAAAAAATCCTTCTTCTCTTAAGGAGATAGTAAGGAAACTTGTCTCTCTCTCTCTCTTTTTTAAAATTTATTTATTTATTTATTTTTGGCTTTGGTCTTTGTTGCTGCGCCTGGTCTCTCTCCAGTTACGGCAAGCAGGGGCTACTCTTCGTTGCGGTGTGCGGGCTTCTCATTGTGGTGGCTTCTCTTGTTGCAGAGCACGGGCCCTAGGCATGCGGGCTTCAGTAGTGTGGCTCGCAGGCTTAGTTGCTCCGCGGCATGTGGGATCTTCCCGGACCATGGCTCGAACCCGTGTCCCCTGCATTGGCAGGCAGATTCTTAACCACTGCACCACCAGGGAAGCCCGGAAACTTGTCTCTCTTGACCTTACCTCTGAGTGATGGGGAGACAAATATATTTAAGAATTTGCACTTCACCCTCACACAGGTTTAGGGCGAGAAGGTATACTGTCTGAGAATCCTGGGAACACCAAACTGATAATTTAGTTTTAAGACATCCTGGATTGCTCATATATCAGGTGCCTGAAAAAGCAAATGTAACTATTTGCTCAAAGAATACACCTCAGACTCAAGCCAAAGAAATGTTACAGATGGGTTCCATGGGACACAATCTCACAATGACAATTTATAAGACACAAACGGAAACAAGTCACAATAGCAGGAGTTAGGTGAAAGAGGAAACAGTAGAAACATTCACAAAAGACTGAAGATATTGGAAAAGAAAGTAAAGTAAATATTTTAATATGTTTATAGAAATAAAAGGAGGTGCTAGAAGTATGACCTTAGAATATCAAATAAGAATGAATTTTGCAAGCTTTACAAGCAATAACTTAGATCTGTTGTAATCTGTACTTAACAATTAGTGCCCAGGGCTTCCCTGGTGGCGCAGTGGTTGAGAATCTGCCTGCCGATGCAGGGGACATGGGTTCGAGCCCTGGTCTGGGAAGATCCCACATGCTGCGGAGCAGCTAGGCCCGTGAGCTACAACTACTGAGCCTGCGCATCTGGAGCCTGTGCTCCGCAACAAGAGAGGCCCCGATAGTGAGAGGCCCACGCACCGCGATGAAGAGTGGCCCCCACTTGCCGCAACTGGAGAAAGCCCTCGCACAGAAACGAAGACCCAACACAGCCAAAAATAAATAAATAATTAATTAATTAATTAAAAAACAAAAACAAAAAAAAAAAACAATTAGTGCCCAGATAACTACAGAGTATCTACTCAATTGGCTACAAAGACATGCTAAGATCTGGCCACAAAGTCTTATTTAATGCTTAGACCAATATAACATTTTATATGCACTCACCTTAGCAAACAATCTCATGTAAACAACCGAATTCTGCATTAAAAATCCTTCCCCAGAGATCCTCATGGAATCTGTTATTTGACTGTCTGCTATACATACCATAAAATTTTGACAAAGCTCAATTCTGTTGCCCCTTTGTTTTAAACATTTTTGGAGCTCCAACAGAGATCACTCAGAGCTTGCCCCTCAATTCTGGACCAGTGGACATTTTGGCAGCATGAGAAAACGTCTCTGTGCCTCTTAACCTTCTCACCTGAGAGGCCATTACTAACTGGAGAGTCCAAGTTGTTGCAGTGATTGGGAACCACTGAGTTATATCACTTGTCAAAACTCTTACAGGTGGCCGTGAGATTGTTGAAGCTGAATGGTGAGTAAATGACAGTTCATCATATGCTATTTCTACTTTTGTA